>NW_020891391.1:0-1399 GCF_003945725.1 Corapipo altera
AGTTGTGAGACAGGGCTGAAAACAGGAAACAGCAACCGTTATCCCCAGGAAAGAAAACCTGGAAGCTTTGACTTTTTGGTGCAGTTGGTGGAGCAGCCTGGGGACTCCATGAGAAGCAAGAGCTTTCTGTGCTGGCAACTTTGGTGTGGGAGGAATCTTTGTTTGTATGCAATATTGGGATTTGGGCTGTCAGTTGGGAGACAGGGCTGAAAACAGAAAATACAACCTTTACTTCCAGGAAAGGAAGCCGGGAAGCTTTGGGTTTATGGTGCAGTTGGTTTGTCAACCTGGGGACTCCACGGGCAGCAAGAGCTTTCTGTGCTTGCGCCCTTGTTGTGGGAGAAATCATCATCCGTATGCAATTTTGGGAGTCGGGCTGGCAGTTAGGAAGCAGGTCTGAAAACAGGACACAAAAGCACTTCTCCCCAAAAAAGGAAACCTGGAAAGTGTGGTTTTGTTGTTCATTTAGTGGGTGAGACTGGAGACTCCTTAGCAGCAAGAGCTTTCTGTGCTGGCACCTTTGTTGTGGGAGGAATCGTCGTCCGTATGCAATTTTGGATGTAGGACTAACATCTGGGAGGCAAGTTTGAAAACAGGAAACAGCAGCCGTTATCCACAGGAAAGAAAGCCTTGAAGTTTTGGGTTTGTGGTGCAGTTGGTGGGTCAGACTGGGCACTCTACGGGCAGTACTAACTTTCTTTGCTGGCACCTTTTGTCTTCGAGGAATCTTTGTCTTTATGCAATTTTGGGATTCGAGCTGGCAGTCATGAGACAGGGCTGAAAACAGGAAACAGCAGCCGTTATCCTCAGGAAAGAAAGCCTGAAAGCTTTGGCTTTGTGGTGCAGTTGGTGGAGCAGCCTGGGGACTCCATGAGAAGCAAGAGCTTTCTGTGCTGGCACCTTGTTTGTGGGAGGAATCTTCAGCCGTATGGAATTTTGGGAGTCAGTTTGACAGTTGGGAGGCAGGACTGAAAACAGGAAACAACAGCCCTTATGGGCAGGAAAGAAAGCCTGGAATCTTTGGCTTTGTGGTGTATTTGGTGGGTCAGGGTGGGCACTCTGTGGACAGCAAGAGCTTTCTGTTCTGTTGCCTTTGGTGTGGAAGGAATCTTTGTTTGTATGTAATTTTGGGAGTCGGGTTGTAAGTTGGGAGGTAGGTCTTAAACCAGGAAACAACAGCCCTTCTCCCCAGGAAAGAACACCTGGAAACTTTGGTCTGGTGGTGAAGTTAGTGTGTCTCCCTGGGGACTCCATGGGCAGCAAGAGCTTTCTGTGCTGGCACCTTTGTTGTGGGAGGAATCTTCGTGCGTATTCAATTTTGGATATAGGGCTGGCAGTTGTGAGACAGGGCTTTAAACAGGAAACAGCAACCCTTATCCTCTGGAAAGAAAACCTGCAA
>NW_020891392.1:0-1398 GCF_003945725.1 Corapipo altera
GATACCAAATTCAGAGGCTGTGGAAAAAGTTGGAACGCTCTTACCACGGCTGAGAGTTCAGCAATCTGAGATGAACCTTCAACTTGATGAACATCTGTTTTCCATTCTCCTTTTTCAAACCAAGCTACTACTGCATTACTAGACTTCCCCGAGCTGTCTGTGAACACTGTCACAGTTTTCTTCAAAGGGCTAGTAGAAAAGTTATTTCTCAGTCTGGGTTGAGAGATGGAAAGAAACTGTAGAAAAGGAATTGCTGGTAAATGGGTTATCAGTTTGCCTGTAAAATCTGACATAACCAGTTGAAAATCAAACAGATGTAAATCATAATAACGCAATTGAGATTTGGACAGTGGAACATAAAGAAAATCTGGGTCTTTCCCTGACAGTTCTAACATTTGGAGCTTGCCTTTGTGACAGACTTTTGCAAGCATTTCAGGTAAAGTAACAATTGTCTTTGAAAACTGGTGACTGAGAAATACCCATTACCACAAAAGAAATTTTTTGGTTTTTGAGTCTAATTGTCCTATTACAGCAAAAGGTTGTTTTGGTCCACGAAAGATTAGCAATGCAGTAGGTAATCCTTCTACTCTCCTGTTTACCTGTTGTTCTGAAATTTTCTGATTGATCACTTCAACAATATTTTCTGCTTCTGGTGTCAACTGACGAGGAGAAGTTAGTTCTGCTTCTCCTTTAAGGACCTGAAACAAAGGAGCTAAGAAATCTGTTGAGAAATCAAAAAAGGATCGTATCCAATTGAGATTTCCCAAAAGAGACTGCAAATCGTTTAGTGTTTTTATTTTGGTGGGCAAGGTAACTGCTTGAGGTCTAAATGTTCTCTCTTCTATTATCAGACCAAGATACTTCCACGGGGAAGTTTTTTGTTCTTTTTCTGGGGCTATTTCTAACCCATGATTACTCAGGGTTTTTTTCACAGATTTATGTACCAATGTCAATTTGTCAGTATTAGAGGCACTAATTAATAAGTCATCCATGTAGTGGAAAATGATAGCTTCAGGAAACTGAGATCGAACTGGCTCAATTATATTGGACACTACAGATTGACATAGTGGGACTATTTTTCATCCCCTGTGGCAATGTGAGCCAACTTGGACGTTTGGAGGGTTCAGTTGCATTAATAGCTGGAACAGAAAATGCAAATTTGTGTG
This sequence comes from Corapipo altera, assembly GCF_003945725.1. Lineage (NCBI taxonomy): Eukaryota > Metazoa > Chordata > Aves > Passeriformes > Pipridae > Corapipo > Corapipo altera. Next base: position 1,167 of record NW_020891392.1, read on the forward strand.
TATCATTAGGATGGAGGTAGATATTAAAAAAACAGTCTTTAATGTCTAAAATAACAAGTGGTCATTCTGCTGGAAGCATGGCAGGGGAGGGTAGCCCAGTTTGGAGGGCTCCCATCGGCTCTATGATATTATTGGCTTCTCGTAAATCATGTAATAACCTCCATCTCCCAGATGATTTTTTGATTGTGAAAACAGGAAAATTCCATGGAGTGTTTGTGGGGACTAATCTTTT
>NW_020891393.1:0-1398 GCF_003945725.1 Corapipo altera
CGGTGGCTCTCCATCCTCCCCCAGCACTGCATCTCCCTGCCTCAGGCACTGGGCTGGAAATGTAGGTTAGGGGCAGGTTCAGGGGCACCAGGCCAGGTGCTCCCCCTGCATCCTCCCTGCCGTCTCCTTCCCACGCTCGGGCCCTGCCACACGGACATCTGGGCACTGAGAGCTGTGTCCAGATGGTTTATCTTTTGCAGGCAACGAGGGTGATCTGAGAGATTCTGCAGATGTCCCGGTTCCTGGAGTCATTGATAGAGTATGCTCCCCGTCTCCTCGTGGCTCTGCTCTTTCAAGTTCTCATCAGCACAGAGCAGATGCCAGAGGAGGTCGATACCTTCTGGAGGGGATGCTGGGAGCAACACAACCTTCCCACCCAGCCCAACAGGTGCTCCATCCCAGTCCTCCTCTGCCTTCTGTGCCCTCGGGGCTGGCTCAGGGTTCCCAGCGTGACCTGGGCTTTGCTCTGCACACAGGTTTGCAGCGCTCACCATGAAGGCCCTACTTTGCCACCTGGAGTGTGAGGAAGTTGTGCTTTCAATGGAACGCAAGTGCGGCTGGGACACGCTCCTCAATGCCGGCACCCACCACTACGCAGTGGGTCTGCTGGCCAGGTGAGACCCCCTTGTCCCCACTGCCCCTGTCCTTTCTGCCTGTGCACGAGGCACCCCACACAGCGCCCGTGGTTGTGGGCCAGAGAGCCTTGTCACTGAGGGATGGCTGAGCAGAGTGGAAAAGGCTGGGAGAGGCGGGTGCACAGGAGGAGCTGCCTCCCAGAGCGCCCTTGTCCTGGGGGAAAACCAGGCCTCTGTGAGTCCATCTCGGGAGAGGTTTGCCCACCAGGCTCAGGGTCAATGGGTGCCTTTTTCCCCCTGGCAGGGAGATGCATGGTGTCTCCAGCCCCTTGTGTTCCCGCATCACACTCCACCTGCTGGAGCTGCTGAGCAGGGAGGAGCCCCACTTGGAGGTCCTCACCGTGGCATTCCTTGTGGAGGTGAGCCTGATGGTGAGCGCTGCCTCACTGAGCTGCCTCCACCTCTCTGCCCTCTTGGAGGGCCCAACCCTGTGTGGGTCTGGACTCCTGCCGGCCGGGCACCCCATCACTGCTCCGTGCCTTTCAGGTCCTGGACGGGCTGGACATGAGTGAGTGGGGAGACAACATTCTGCAGAGCCTTTCAAGGCACCTCCGGAGCGACTGCCCAGAGAGGCGTCGCCTGGCGCTCCGAGGCCTCCTGGTGCTCAGCCAGGATCCCGTGATGGTGAGAAGGGGTAGTTGGCTGAAGCCGTGCTGGAACCCTGGGGCTGGGGAACGCAGTCTCTTGGGCTTGGCTGGGCTTTGGGAGCTGTGGCAGCTGCTCCCAGCTCTGCTGCCTCCCTGCTCAGCTGCCCGAGTCCCTC
>NW_020891394.1:0-1398 GCF_003945725.1 Corapipo altera
TTGTCAGGAGTTTCTGAGATCCTTGACCAGGCCTGAGGAGAATGGGGGGAGGATGCACCACCACAGAGGCTTCTAAGAAAGATGGGGACAAACTTTTTGTAGGACAAATGGTTTTCAACTAGAAAAAGGCAAATTTGAAGTAGATATAACCAAGAATTTTTACACTAAGGGTGGTGAAACACTGGCATAGGTTTCCCAAAGAGGTGATGCCTCATCCCTGGAAACATTCAAGCTCAGGTTGGATGAAGTTCTGAGCAACCTGATGTAAATGAACATGGCCTTGGTCATTATAAAGAAGTTGGAATAGAAGAACTTCAAAGGTCCTCCTACCAAAACTCTTCCATCATTCTACTGGAGCCAAGGCTGACAAGGATCACCCAGGTTTCAGACCCAGCTGAGCATCCCCTTTGATGGCCCATCTGGCAGCTCTGCTACAAAGCTGCTGCAAAGAACCTCCAGACCTATAGGAGCTATAGGGCTTTGCTGCCTGGGGGGTCTCTGCCACTGTGGAGGGCCTGGAGGCTTCAGGTGACTCTGATCTGCAGGAAGGACAACGAGCTGATGGAAATGTCCTTGGCTTTGGACATCCTGGGATCCAGGAACACTTGAAAATCACTGGTCTGTTCCTTGGCTGCAGCATCACAGGGATTACTAAGGGTTATCAAGCATTGGAACAGAATGTCCAGGAAAGTTGTTGAGTCACCACAGAATTATAGAATTATTATGGTTGGAAGACACCTCTGAGATTATGGAGTGCAACCATTAACCCAACACTGGCATTATCACCACTGAACCGTGTCCTCAAATGCCACAGCTCCATGATTTTTGAACACTTCCAAGGATGGTGACTGTTAGACTCCAAGTTTGAGTTACGAACTCAGCAAAGGGCTTTTACTTTGAAAAATATAAAAGGCACCAAAAATTTCTGCCCTCCATATATTTGAAAAGGGCCTTCAGTTCTTTTAATAGCTTGAGAGAGATCACAAGGGAGAAGACACTGCACACATTTTCCCAAGTGCTCAAAAACCACACTTTTAATGGCAAACGTTATGAAAAAAAGGAAGCTTGGTAAAAGGTTATAGGGCAACATTCAACCAGAACAGAGTATCCCCCAAAGCACTGACTGATCACAAGCCAACCCATCCCAGTCAGCTGGATGGTTTAGTGACAATGTGTCCCAAGGGGCAGCACCTCCGATGCCATAGAAACCCCTCCCCCTGGATTAGGAAACCTTTGGAATTCAGGAGGTGTTCCAGTGGAGCATGAAAATGAGCAGCCACTTTCCTAAAGCCCAGCCCCAATCAGAACAAAGCCAGGCCCCATGAGTGGCAGAGCAAAGGTCCCCCCATGACTGTGTCCCTGTGGCCGCTGAGGCGGCAGCGCAGGCCCGAGGCGGTG
>NW_020891395.1:0-1398 GCF_003945725.1 Corapipo altera
GCGGCCGGGGCCGGGCTGGGAGCTCGACGGCACCAGCGAGATGGACATGCTGGGGGGCACTGGGAGGGACGGGGGAGAAATTGGGCTGAAATGGGGGACACTGGGAGAGAGGGGAGAGGGTTTGGAGGGCATTGGCCATGCGTAAATCCAGAGGAGCAGAGCCACAGGCCCAGGAGCCGAGCGACAAGGTCAAGTGCTCTTGTGCTGGCCTGGTGGGCAAGGGCAGGGGATTGCAGGGCTCAGCAATGAAGCATTTCCCTCTTCTCTTTGGAGGGACCGTCCCGGTAGCCTTTGGAAAGAGATGAGCGTTGCAGGTGAGTCGGGGAGGGAGCGAGGAGGAGCAGGGGCCCAGGGAACTTTTAGAAATGCCACAGAAGGTTTTCTTTCCCTCTTCCAGGTGTGCCATGCAGAGAGAGCTGCAGGCTGAGACTCTGGCCGGAGCCAGGGACTGGAGGACCTCAGAGCACTTAGGAGATGGTGAGTGGTGGAATGGTTGGGCTTTGGTCGATGTGCTGCTAAAGTCCTGCACTGATTTTGGTTTCCTTTCTTGGAGCTGACAAAGAGAAGAACCCAGCGACTGCAGGAACCTGTGAGCCAGCCAAAGGGACGGTGGATTGACAGGCCCAGCTCTCTGCAAGAGAAGTTGAGGGCTCTGAGCCAGAGAGGGGATGAGAGCCGGGTCCAGGCTTGGGAATTGCCGGGAGGGCTTTGGAAAGGAGCGCAGGGGAAAGGGATGTCTAAGAACAAGTCCCTTAGGAGAGGGAAGCAGAGAGGCTGAGTTTTGACCCCAGAACAAAGGTGTGCAGGGCAGAGCAGAGAATATGCCCACAGAAGATTCTTGTGGGTCCATCTTTGCAGTTCTGACAGGCACTTCTTGTCACAGCCTGTCCTCTCCATTCCGGACCATTCTGGAATAGGCCCTGGCAACCAAAGAACCAACACCCCCCACCATAGTGCAGACCAACCCATGTGCTTTGGGCTCTTTTGTTGTCCTCTCCATTCTGGCCTATCCTCTCAATTCCGGAATAGGCTCCAGAAACCAAAGAACCAAGCTCCCACCACGTGACAGTTCAACCCCATCCGTGTGCCAAGAGCTCCTTTGTGATGTCACGGCCTGTCCTCTCCATTCCAGAATGGGCCCTGGCAACCAAAGAACCAACGCCCTACAACCCTCAAGTGAAGCCCCACCTTTGTGCCATGGGCCCCATTGTGATGTCACGGTCTGTCCTCTCCATTCCGGAATAGTCCCTGGAAACCAAAGAACCAACAGCCCACAAGGTCAGAATGCAGCCCCACCCGTGTGCCATGGACCCCTTTGGGATGTCACAGCCTGTCCTCTCCATTCTGGAAGAGTCCCTGGAAACCAAAGAACCAACACCTCACCCCCCCACAGTGCAG
>NW_020891396.1:0-1398 GCF_003945725.1 Corapipo altera
GGGGGCTCCTCTGTGGGTCCTCGGCGGGGCCGGGGCGATTCCCGGCGATTCCCGGTTCCCTCTAATCTCCGTTTAATATCCAGATCGCGCGTTTCCATGGCAACGGGGCCGACACGAGAGGATGCGCCGGGGGGGGTCGGGGGAGGGGAGGGGTGGGCTGGGGCCGGGGGAGGTGGGGAGGTGCGGAGGGGGGGGCTCCCCCCGCCCGCCCGGCCGCTCTGCCGCCTCATTAGCATCTCATCAGCATCTCATTAGGCGTTCCCGCCTCATTAGGGAATCCTCGCTGGGAAATCCAGGTTGTGGTTTTTTTTTTTTTTCCCGCGGCAACTCAGTTACTGGGTCAGCGGGGAAAGGGGGCGCGGGGTCAGACGTGTCCCCACCGCTGTCCCCGCTGTCCCCACCGCGGCCACCGGACCCTCGGAGGGGCCACGAACCACCCCCCCCCCGCTCCAAAGGCGCGGATTTGGGGCCGGGTGACCTTGGCCAAGGACACCGGGCCCGCGGAGGAAGGGCAGGGCCCGCCCGTGTCCCCGCGCCGATGTCCCCACGCGCCGATGTCCCCACGCGCTTCCCGGGGCCGGGCGTAATTAGCCGCGGGCCGTAATTAGCTCCCGGGCTGGCGTTTAGCGCTGATGGCAAAGCCGCGTGTGTCCGGCCGCGGGGCCACCGCCCTGCCCCGGGGACAGCGAGGGGACAGCGGGGGGGACAGCGGGGGACAGGGCGGCTCCGGGGGAGTTTGGGGGGGCAGCTGGGGGTCCTCATTGTCTCCTGTGCCTCCCCCCCACCCCCCACTCCCCTCCCCAGATCCGGAGGCGCCGCCCGACCCCCGCCAACCTCGTCCTGAGCAGCGACCAATCGTCCCCAGGTGGGTCCTCTGGGGGGTCACCGCGTCCTCCCCCCGGGTCCAGCCCACCCAGGGACCCCCCAGCGTGCTCTGGGACCCCCCAGGTGATGCTCAGGAACCCCCCCCCACATGCTCAGGGAGCCCCACGTGACCCCCAGGGACCCCCCCTACACACCCAGGGACCCCTTAAATGATGCTCACAGCCCCTCTGCCACGCTCAGGGACCCCCTAAATGATGCTCAGGGACCCCCCACATGACACTCAGGGACCCCCCCACATGCTCAGGGACCCCCTAAATGATGCTCAGAGACCCCCTCACATGCCCTGGGACCCCCTAAATGACACTCAGGGACCCTCTAATTGATGCTCAGGGACCCCCTCACACGCTCAGGACACCCTAAATGACACTCAGGGACCCCCTCACACGCTCAGGACGCCCCAAATGACACTCAGGGACCCCCCTGCCATGCTCAGGGACCCCCAAAATGATGCTCAGAGACCTCCCCCCCCCCCCCGGGGCCACGGTCACCCCCGACATCCCCCGCCCCCCCCCC
>NW_020891397.1:0-1398 GCF_003945725.1 Corapipo altera
GGGTACAGGGGGCTGGAGGGGCTGGGAACTGGGGGTACAAGGAGATGGAGGAGAAAGGGATGAGGGGCTGGGAGATTTGGCACTGGGGGATTGGGGGCACAGGGGATTGGGAGGCCTTGAGGTGGGAGTACAGGGGGATGGAGGGGAGGGGGATAGGGGGGACAGGCATTGGGGGCACAGGGGAAGGGGGATACAGGGGAATGGGAGGAGAAGGGGATGGGGGACAGGAGGATGTGACACACAGGGATAGGAGCACAGGGAACAAGGGCACATGGGGCTGGCAGCAGATGGAGGTGGAGGTGCACTGGGAGGGGCACACAGGGACAGGGCACAGGGGTACCACGGATGGTGGGGGGCACTCAGGGATGTGGAACATGGGGACAGGGCCACTGAGCTCCTCTGCTGTCGGTGCCAGGTCTCCGTGCAGGCAGGGCCACCCCAGCTCCCCAGCCTGGCATGCAGTGAGCTGGATGACCTCGGCTTGGGGCTGGGGGGGACTCCAGGAGCCACCTCAGCTCTGGGTGGGGCTGTACCCTCACCTTGCTCCCCACGCAGGTGCCGGGAGAGGTGCCCGGTGGGACGGTACGGGCAGGACTGCCAGGAGAGCTGCGACTGTGCCAACGGGGGCCAGTGCTTCCACGTGGACGGGGGCTGCCTGTGCGAGCCCGGCTTCCAGGGCAGCCGCTGCGAGGAGCGCCGCTGCCTGCCCGGCCTCTACGGGCTGCACTGCCAGAGCCGCTGCCTCTGCCACCCCCAGCACAGCCAGAGGTACGGCCACCCTCCCTTCCCACCCCGGCACCCACACCCCACCCCGGCTCCCCCATCCCACCCCAGGACCCTCATCCCATGCCAGCTACTCCATCCCATTCCAGTACCCCCATTCCACCCTAGCACCCCCATTCCAATCCAGCCTCCCAAACCCATCCTATCCCATCCCAGCCCAGCACCCCTCTCCCCTCCCAGCACCCCGATCCCATTCCAGCACCCTCATCCCATTCCAGTACCCCCATTCCACCCCAGCTCCCCCAGCCCAGCCCAGCTCCCCCATTCTCTCACAACACCCCCATCCCACCCCAGCACCCCCATCTCAACCCAGCCTCCCAAACCCAATCCAGCCTGGCCATCCCATCCCATCCCATCCCATCCCATCCCATCCCATCCCAGCAGCCCCATCCCAATTCAGCACCTCCATCCCACCCCGGCTCCCCCGTCCTACCTGGGCTCCCCCATCCCATCCCAGCACCCTCATCCCACACCAGCACCCCCATCTCATCCCAGCTCCCCAGACCCATCCCAGCTCCCCCATCCTACCCCAGCGCTCCAATCCCAGCAGCCTCATCCCATCCCAGCACCCCCATCCCAATCCAGCACCGCTATCCCATCCCAGTCACCCAACCC
>NW_020891398.1:0-1398 GCF_003945725.1 Corapipo altera
TCTTGAAAAACAGGGGGCACCTGCAGAAAGCAGGAGGTAAATAAAAGCGTTGTCCATACGAAGTCAAACTCTGGTTACCGAAGGTCATCACCTCATTCTGGGGACTAATCTCGTGACTTCTCAGCATCGGAAGTTAACATTGCTGAAAGCGATGCACGTGGACATAAAACCAAACCATGCAACCAAAACTGCCTGGTGGAAGGATCCCGGCGCAAACTCACCGTCCTGGAGGCAAGGGTTGGGCAATTTCTCTGCCTCTGCCGTAAACCTGACTGTTCTACCCTTACACTGGAGAGTCTTTTTCTGCTCTCCGTTCCATGGGGAGACAAGCGTGGACAAGAAGAAGGGGGTTCTGTCGGGTGACGGTCAAAGGCACGTTAGGTGCGTGCTGTGATCCGTTGTGCTTGGAGATTGGGTCTAGAAAAGGGGGTTCTTCAGGAGTGCTCAGCATCTGGCTCCTGACGTGGAATCTGATGCTCAAAGCGGGCAAGGCTGTATCCAAGATAGGTTCTGCCCACTTGAGCCTCTGAACCTGTGGAGTTCTCCTGGCAGTTCTGGGCACAGTGACTGAATGGATGTCAACTGGCTGTTTAGGAGAAAATCTGGGCATTAAAAGAAACAGGGACAGAACCAGATTGAAAACTGTTCTGAAAACTGTTGCAGAAAGTGAGGCTGGACAGCAAAAGCCCAGCCATAAAATTTAGGGCATTTCCCATTCCCTGGCATTCCCACAAGGGCAAAGGGAAACAAGGAGCTCGGCCCATCGAGAAAGACTAACTGGGCGGTGTTTTAGGAAGACAGGGTGTGCAGCAAATCCGGTTGCGGGGTTAGAGCAGTGAGTGAGGGGGAAAAGGGCATCAGGCAAGGAGGAAGAAGATCCCTGAGGAGGCTCTAGTCAGCTCTCCTGAGGTGCATGGTTCTGATCTTCCATGCTGCTCTGCTTCCTCCTCCCCCAGTCCTCAACTCCACCCTTAGGAAGAAGAAAGTGTGCTTGCAAAGTTTGTAGGGTAGTTGCAGTTCGCAGTAAGAAGCAGTAAGTTACTGGTGGTTCAGTTGTTGGCTACCAAGTGGTGCCCTTTGCCCCGAGACAGGGGGACTGATCAGCAGCAGAGAAAGAAGGTCTCAGGTGACCACGTCCTCCGTTTTGAAGTGTGCTGTGGCCTCCATTTTGAAAAGCACCCGTGACCTTCCGAGCCCCCTCCGAGGGACATAATGGGGGACACAGAGCAGGCGTGTCGGGCAGCCTGTAACCCCGGAGTATGTCAGCCAATGGAGAAACGCTGGGGAGGGAGCAGCGCTGCGGGCGAAGGGGATAAAAGGGGCTGCGACCTCCACTGAGTTGAGAGGCCTCACTGAGGTTTGTTCAGCGAACTCTCCCTTTCATTGATATAAAAGCTT
>NW_020891399.1:0-694 GCF_003945725.1 Corapipo altera
GCGTATGCAATTTTGGGAGTCAGGCTGACAGTTGGGAGGAAGTATGAAAACAGGACACAAAAGCACTTCTCCCCAAAAAAGGAAGCCTGGAAAGTGTGGTTTTGTTGTGCATTTGGTGGGTGAGACTGGAGACTCCTTAGGCAGCAAGAGCTTTCTGTGCTGGCACCTTTGTTGTGGGAGGAATCTTCGTCCATATGCAATTCTGGGAGTCAGTTTACAGAAAGCTCTTGCTATCTGGAAGAAGGAAACAGCAACCCTTGTCCTCTAGAAAGAAAACCTGCAAGCTTTGACTTTGCTGTCCAATTGGTCGGACAGGCTGGGCACTCCATGAGCAGCAAGAACTTTCTGTCATGGTCTCTTTGCTGTTGGAGGAATCTTCGTCTGTATGCAATTTTGGGATTTGGACTGTCAACTGGGAGGCAAGGTTGAAAACAGGAAACAGCAACCGTTATCCCCAGCAAAGAAAGCCTGAAAGCTTTGACTTTGTGGTGCAGTTGGTGGGTCAGGCTTGGGTACTCTACGGCCAGTCCTAGCTTTCTTTGCTGGAACCTTTGGTCTTCGAGGAATCTTCATCCGTATGCCATTTTGGGATTCGAGCTGGCAGTCGTGAGAGAGGGCTGAAAAAAGGAAACAGCAATCGTTATCCCCTGGAAAGAAAGTCTGGAAGCTTTGGCTTTGTGGGGCAGTTGGTGGA
>NW_020891399.1:704-1398 GCF_003945725.1 Corapipo altera
GCGTATGCAATTTTGGGAGTCAGGCTGACAGTTGGGAGGAAGTATGAAAACAGGACACAAAAGCACTTCTCCCCAAAAAAGGAAGCCTGGAAAGTGTGGTTTTGTTGTGCATTTGGTGGGTGAGACTGGAGACTCCTTAGGCAGCAAGAGCTTTCTGTGCTGGCACCTTTGTTGTGGGAGGAATCTTCGTCCATATGCAATTCTGGGAGTCAGTTTACAGAAAGCTCTTGCTATCTGGAAGAAGGAAACAGCAACCCTTGTCCTCTAGAAAGAAAACCTGCAAGCTTTGACTTTGCTGTCCAATTGGTCGGACAGGCTGGGCACTCCATGAGCAGCAAGAACTTTCTGTCATGGTCTCTTTGCTGTTGGAGGAATCTTCGTCTGTATGCAATTTTGGGATTTGGACTGTCAACTGGGAGGCAAGGTTGAAAACAGGAAACAGCAACCGTTATCCCCAGCAAAGAAAGCCTGAAAGCTTTGACTTTGTGGTGCAGTTGGTGGGTCAGGCTTGGGTACTCTACGGCCAGTCCTAGCTTTCTTTGCTGGAACCTTTGGTCTTCGAGGAATCTTCATCCGTATGCCATTTTGGGATTCGAGCTGGCAGTCGTGAGAGAGGGCTGAAAAAAGGAAACAGCAATCGTTATCCCCTGGAAAGAAAGTCTGGAAGCTTTGGCTTTGTGGGGCAGTTGGTGGA
>NW_020891400.1:0-694 GCF_003945725.1 Corapipo altera
GAGGTAGGTCTTAAAACAGGAAACAACAGCCCTTAATCCCAGGAAAGTACACCTGGAAACTTTGGTCTGGTGCTGCAGTTAGTGTGTCTCCCTGGGGACTCCATGTGCAGCAAGAGGATTCTGTGCTGACCCCTTTGTTGTGGGAGGAATCTTCGTGCGTATGGAATTTTGGATGCAGGGCTGGCATTTGGGAGGCAAGGTTGAAAACAGGAAACAACAACCCTTATCCTCTGGAAAGAAAGCCTGCAAGCTTTGGTTTTGTGGTCCAAAGAGTCCACCAACAAGAAAACTCCATGAGCAGCAAGAACTTTCTCTCATGGTCTCTTTCCTGTTGGAGGAATCTTCGTCTGTATGCAATTTTGGGATTTGGGCTGTCAGCTGGGAGGCAAGGTTGAAAACAGGAAACAGCAGCCGTTACCCCCAGCAAAGAAAGTCATAATGCTTTGACTTTGTGGTGCAGTTGGTGGGTCAGGCTGGGCACTCTACGGGCAGTCCTAGATTACTTTGATGGTACCTTTGGTCTTCGAGGAATCTTCGTCCGTATGCCATTATGGGATTCGAGCTGGCAGTGGTGAGACAGGGCTGAAAACAGGAAACAGCAGGCGTTATCCCCAGGAAAGAAAGCCTGGAAACTTTGGCTATCGGGACAGTTACTGGAGCAGCCTGGGGACTCCATGAGAAGCAAGAACTTTCT
>NW_020891400.1:704-1398 GCF_003945725.1 Corapipo altera
GAGGTAGGTCTTAAAACAGGAAACAACAGCCCTTAATCCCAGGAAAGTACACCTGGAAACTTTGGTCTGGTGCTGCAGTTAGTGTGTCTCCCTGGGGACTCCATGTGCAGCAAGAGGATTCTGTGCTGACCCCTTTGTTGTGGGAGGAATCTTCGTGCGTATGGAATTTTGGATGCAGGGCTGGCATTTGGGAGGCAAGGTTGAAAACAGGAAACAACAACCCTTATCCTCTGGAAAGAAAGCCTGCAAGCTTTGGTTTTGTGGTCCAAAGAGTCCACCAACAAGAAAACTCCATGAGCAGCAAGAACTTTCTCTCATGGTCTCTTTCCTGTTGGAGGAATCTTCGTCTGTATGCAATTTTGGGATTTGGGCTGTCAGCTGGGAGGCAAGGTTGAAAACAGGAAACAGCAGCCGTTACCCCCAGCAAAGAAAGTCATAATGCTTTGACTTTGTGGTGCAGTTGGTGGGTCAGGCTGGGCACTCTACGGGCAGTCCTAGATTACTTTGATGGTACCTTTGGTCTTCGAGGAATCTTCGTCCGTATGCCATTATGGGATTCGAGCTGGCAGTGGTGAGACAGGGCTGAAAACAGGAAACAGCAGGCGTTATCCCCAGGAAAGAAAGCCTGGAAACTTTGGCTATCGGGACAGTTACTGGAGCAGCCTGGGGACTCCATGAGAAGCAAGAACTTTCT
>NW_020891401.1:0-1397 GCF_003945725.1 Corapipo altera
GTCTACTTCATGCAAAACTTGCATTTCATACAGGATAGAATCTTTAGCAGTGTTTTTTCCAGATTGGGATTGCTGAAAATCACAATAAGGGAATGAAAACCTGGAAAAGCATACTGAAATACGTAAAAAAGAAACACCATGTGATTTTGGCCCTTCATTGCATAAATCAGTGTCAAGATGAAAAATACAAAGTTGATGCTGTACATTATGAGGAAGGAGAGAATGGATTTCATGGCTTTGATGTGGGCATCCATGCTGAGGTCCTTCATGGAGTTTATCTGCATGTTGCGTTTGTGTCTCCAGAGAGAAAAGAGAAGGAGAAGGGCGGAAAAGATGACTGCTGTGAACAAAATGGCATATCCAAAACCAATGATAAAATAATGGGGGGAAAAATGTTCTTCTGTGTTGATACTTGCTTTCCAGATCCTTCCTTGGCAGGTGAAATTGAGGTTTTTACATAAAACTTCATCAGTAATGTCGTAGACAATGATTCCAATAGCCAGGGAGAAAAGCACTGATCCCAACAAGAGGCAGGGCACAATCCTGTCAATTTTTACTTTCAGGTAGATGAAGAAGCTGTTCCTGAAATTGGCAATTTTTATACAATAAAAACCACAAAGACAGGCTGAAACCCAAGAGTAGGAATAATGTAGAAAGCTCTGAGCACTCTCAACAATTTGAAATATGGGGTGAACATGAAGATAATTGGGATAAATGAGTGAGAGAAAGTAATATACCCAAGAGATGCACAAAAACCAAAACCTGGAGCATCCCAAAGCCAGCAAGATCTTCTCCTTAGAGTTCAAGGTTTTCTTTCTGACCCAGGACAGGCAAATCACAGAAACAATGAAAGCATTAATCCACATGCCAGCAAACGTCTCAAGGGTGACAACGGCCACAGCCGTGGCAGCGTATGCAGTGACATTGGATTGCTCTGGAGAGAGACAAGCTTCCATCCTGGGAGCTGGGAGCAGTGCTGTGCTGGATAAGGGGGCTGTTGCACCAATGCCAAACACAGGTCAGCGTCTGCTGTTGCCTGAGTGTCAGGTGTGGAAAGAGGAGCTTTATAGAGCTGCTGGGGAAGGGGGGATTTTGGTGCCACTCGTCTTGAGAGCAGGGCAGGTGCAGGGATGTAAATGTGCTGGGTATCCCCTTACCTGGTGTCAGTGTCAGTGTGCAGGATTTGAATGTTGGTCAGGAGGCTGTGTTGGGTGGCACAAAGAGTGGAGATGTTTTTGTGTAGAGGACAGTGTTGTGATTTTGTGGGTGACCCTTGTTTGATCCCTGTGAGGATTTAGGATCTGGGTTCTTCTCTCCCCTGGCCACCAGTGATGCTTTTGGTGAGCAGAGTGTGCTCTCAGCAGAGCACAGTCAGGGGAGTCACTGTGCTCTTTCAT
>NW_020891402.1:0-1396 GCF_003945725.1 Corapipo altera
GTCCTCAGCACAGGAAGGACATTGACCTGCCAGAGCAAGTCCAGTGGAAGCCACAAAGCTGATCAGAGGGATGGGGCATCTCTTCTATAAAGACAGGCTGAGAGAGTTGGGGTTGTTCAGTCTGGAGAAGAGAAGGCTCTGGGAAGACCTTACAGCACCTTCTAGGACCTAAAGGGAGCCTACAGGAAAGCTGGAGACGGATTTTTTACAAGGGCATGGGGTGACAGGACAAGGGAGAATGGCCTTAAACTGAGAGAGAGTACGTTTAGATTAGATGTCAGGAAGAAATTCTTTACCGTGAGGGTGGTGAGGTACTGGCATGGGTTGCCCAGAGAAGCTGTGGATGCCCCATCTCTGGAAGTGTTCAAGGCCAGGCTGGATGTGGCTTTGAGCAACCTCATCTATTAGAAGGTGTCTCTGCCCGCGGCAGGGGAGTTGGAACTACGTGATGCGTAAGGTTCCTTCCAACCCAAACCATTCTATGATAACACTCAAGACTGAGTTTCCACAGTTCAACAGCAATCCTGTTTTTTTCAGCACTGTTCATGACAAACACTTAGCAACTTTCCTCTGGGTTACTGGCACCATCTTTTACAGCTATGTGTTTTCCTTTTAGAATTAATGTATCTTCTATTACAGTGAAATCAGGCATAAATCTAAATCCAATTTCTGGTCATCATATTTATTCCTCATAAGGAAGACCACATATGTAAGACCTGTAAGATGTGGTCTTTAAGCTCAAAGCACTGTTTATCCTCTGTGGCAGAAAGCTGTCATCACAATTTCTGCTAACCCACCTCAGAACTTCGAAGCTGTCCCCATTAACTTGCCGAATACTTAATGATCTTCCAAGGGAAAACAAGAGGAGTGAAAAGATATTTTAATAAAGTAAAATTAGCACACATGAAAGGACTTATCTTTTAAAAAGCATCACATCCCATGAAACTTCCTGTATATGATAATGCAAGAGCCTTAAAAGTAAAAAGGTGATAAAGTATCTAGGTAATAAATTGCTACTTCTGAAATAAATGTGGGGCAAGGAGATTTTGCATTTCCTGAAAGTAAAATAAATGTGAAAGATAAGTTACTGAAGTCAGGAAGTAATGTTATAAAACAATCATTTAGTAGATATCTGGCACCTACCTGTCTTAAGGGAATTATGTATTAAAAAAAAATCGTATAATCCTATAATGTTTAAGATTGGAAGGACCCTCAGGAGGCCATCTAGTCCAACGCCCCAGCACAGAGCAGTGTCAGCTACAGCAGACTGCTAAGGGCTGTGTCCTGTCAGGTTATGAGCTCTGCTGTGGTGAGACCACACCTGGAGCACTGCATCCTCCAGCTCTGGGGTCCTCAGCACAGGAAGGACATTGACCTGCCAGAGCAAGTCCAGTGG
>NW_020891403.1:0-1396 GCF_003945725.1 Corapipo altera
GGGGGAAGGAAAAGGGGGGGAAAAGGGGGGAGAAAAGGAAAAACACGCACACACATCCAGCCTTTTTGTGCGTGTGTGGGGATGGAGGGGGTGGAGAGTGCGTTGATTTCTTCCAATATTTTTTTTTAATTATTATTATTGTTATTATTATTATTATTCAACGCTCGCGCTACCGGGGCGGCGATGCCCCCATCGCCCCGTTTAAAAAAAAAAAAAAAAAAAAAAAAAAAGGGGGGGGGGGGGAAAAAAAAAGGCAAAACCCAACCAACGCTAAGCATTGGTTTAAAATTCTTTCCTTTTATCTTCTCAGCATCTGGAGAGAGGGAGAGAGAGAGAGAAAGGGCGCGTTCATGAGGACTACAAAGTTACAAATATGGCTCCCCAGTCTCTCTTGCCTGATCACTGCAAAGAAACGAAGACGCACTTTAAACTAAACCATTCGCAACTCACTCGCAGTCCCTGTCTGCCTCTCCCTGCCCAGCACCCTGCACAAATATTTGCGAACTAAACACGCCGAGAGAGAGAGGAGCGAGCAACTTATTTTTTATTTAACGCACGGCGAGCCCCCCTCCGAGGCATCGCAGCCCGGCACGGGCAGGAGCGGCCGCGGGTCCCCCCAAAGCACCCCGGGCACCCCCAAACCGGGCTGCGCGGCCCCCTACACACACACAGGTAGGCACCTCAAGGGCAGCAGCGGCCCCGCCAACACCGACGCTACACCCCCCCCCCCCCCCCCCCCCAAAAAAAAATAAAAACCCCACGGGATGCCTTTTTATTATTATCACCATCGTTATTATTATTATTATTATTATTATTCTCATCATCATCATCATCGTTAATTTTTTTTTTTTTTTTTTTGGCATTGCTTACATCTGAGGGCGTCCTGTTCCGCAGCTCTAAGTGGATCCTTTTCTTCATGTCCATGTCCGTGGCTGGCGGTGCTGGCGCAGTGACCCCTGTGCGGACCCCCCCGGTCGCGGGGCGCGGAGGGACTCGGGCTCGCCCAGCGCCGCTCGGAAGCCCGAGCGCAGCACCGCGGCGGGCACTAACCTGATAACCGCGGGGGCGGGCGCTCGGGGGGCTCGGGGCCTGACTGACGGCGCCCGCCGCCAATCGCCGCGCGCCGCCGCCGCGCCCCGGCCAATGGCGTGCGCCAGGCGCGGCGGAAGCCAATGGGGGAGCGGCGTCGGCCGGGCAGGGGGACAGCCCGGCCCCGCGCCGAGCCTCATTCCGCGCCGCTGGCCGAGGGGGACGGAGCGGCCGCGGCTGCGGCTCCGCGCGGGGAAAGCGCTGCGCCCCCTCCGCCCGCCCCGCTGCGGCCGCCCGGGGGAGGCGGCGCGGGGCGGGAGCGGCGCTAGAGCCGGAGCCGCGCCCGGGTAGGGGCGCGCAGCCAGGA
>NW_020891404.1:0-512 GCF_003945725.1 Corapipo altera
CCCAGTTCAGCAAAACTTTGCGTGTGCGGGGTCCCGGCCCGAAAAAAAACCCAGGGTTTGAGCCGTGGAATCGGGGAACCAGGCCCGGGAGAAAAACCGTGGGGGACTAAAGGACTTAAAAATCGCTTTATTTCTGCTTTCTCACTGTTTAATCGTCCCGCGCCCCTCAGACCGCTTCGCTTCTCCTCTCCCTGAAAATCCCTCGGTGTTTGCGCCTGGTTTCGCTTTGTGAGAGGGAAAACGGGCAGGAGAGAGGGCGGTGGGCGCGAGGTTTGGCTTCGCAGAGAGGCCGGGCTGCTCTCGCCTTCCCAAAAATAATTTGGGGGGGGGGGGGGGGGAACCCCCCCCCCCCCCGGGCGGGGGGACCCGGGGAACCCCCCCCCCCCCCCCCCCCCCCCCCCGAGCCGCGACCCCTCATCCCAAACCCCTCAAACCCGGTGCCCTTTGTTACCTCCACATCCCCAAATTTGATTTTTTAAACGGAATTTTTAGGTGAGAAAAACCTGCTGGGT
>NW_020891404.1:612-1396 GCF_003945725.1 Corapipo altera
GAGCGGCGAGCGGAGGAGCGAAACCGCGGCCTCTCCGCGTCCGTCGCCTCATCTCTCCTCTCATTTTCAGAAATTCCTTTGTTTCCGAGAGTCCCCTCTCCGACCCCCCCCCCCCGCCCCGGGCCCCCCCCGCCCCCCCCCCCCCCCCCCCCCCCCCCCCCCGAGCCGCGACCCCTCATCCCAAACCCCTCAAACCCGGTGCCCTTTGTTACCTCCACATCCCCAAATTTGATTTTTTAAACGGAATTTTTAGGTGAGAAAAACCTGCTGGGTGGAGGTGTTGGAGAGCAGGAGTAGAGAGGAAGGGAAAATAAATATATATATATATTTATATTTGTGAATCCATGGATATAAGAGGGGTTCTGCCTGGGAAGGGGGGTCTTGGGAGAAGCGGGGGGGTGGGATTCGCGCTGGCCCGGTGTGGCACCGACTCTCTTTAAAGGCTGCTCAGCTCTGGGAGCGGCTTGGGAGTTTCTCAGCCCCGGTGACAGATTTATGATCCGCAATAAGAACGGCGTGTTTAAATCTGTAAATCAATCTCGCTTTCTCACTATATAAACGCTCATTTTATCTTCAGAAAGAGAACGGCTTTGATCACGGCACCTCGGAGGGTGACGTCGCTGTTTATGGCCGCGTTTCCGACCCTTTGAACCGGGGGCTTTAAAAAAAAAAATCGCCAAACCCGAAATGGTGCTTCTTTTGCATGAAACAAACCCAAAAATGCCAGCGGAGGTGGAGGGGGGGGGGAGTATCTGCTCCGTTTGCTGCCTTGGGATGGCTCTGT
>NW_020891405.1:0-1396 GCF_003945725.1 Corapipo altera
TGGGGACGTGAGTGACCCCAAGGTGCTGCTTTGGGGTGCTCAGGGCCGTGGTGACCCCAGGGTGCTCTGGGTGGGGGTGCCCAGCCCGGGGTGAGTCGCTGATGTCCCCGGTGTCACCGATGTCACCACTGTCACCACTTGTTGCACAACCTCGGGTGGTGTTGGGGGGGGGGAGGCTCTGCCCTGATTGGCTGGTGCTGCATTTAGGGGGCAGGTGCTCTGTGAGCTGATTGGTCAGCGAGTCCACAGGTTGTGCTGCTCTCAATGCTGATTGGTCAAGAGCTCCACAGGTTGTGCTGCTCTGGCACCTAATTGGTCAGCCAGTCCACAGATTGTTCTTCCTCTGGGCTCTGATTGGTTCAGCATCTGCGCAGGTTGTGCGGCTCTGGGCTCTGATTGGTCAGGAGCTCTACAGGTTGTGCTGGTCTGGGCTCTGATTGGTCAACAAGTTCCCACAGGTTGTGCTGATTGGTCAGCAAGCTCCCCCAGGTTGTGTGGCTCTGGATGCTGATTGGTCAGTGAGTCCACAGGTTTTGCTTCTCTGGGCTCTGATTGGTCGGTGGCTCCCAGCGGTGTGGTCACACCCCAGCCCCTATTGGCCAGCTGCTCCTGAGGGGGTGGGACTTGGTTTCTCTGACTGCTGATTGGCTGATGGATGCAGGGTGGGGCTCAAGGTGGTCTGTGATTGGCCAGGGCGGGGCTCGGGGTGGTCTGTGATTGGCTGGTGGCTGCAGCCCCTCCCTCCCCCACAGAAGGACGTGTCGTACCTGCAGCAGTGGCTGGAGAACTTCGTCATGAGCTTCGAGAGAGTCATCGCCCTGCCCTCGCTGGAGCCCCGCAGGTCAGGGACCCCCAGCACCTGGGGGGACACCCCAGCACCCCTGAGGGACCCCCACCAGCACCCCTGAGGGACCCCCACCAGCACCCCTGGGTGACCCCAAGCACCCCTGGGTGACCCCAGGCACCCCCTGGGTGACACCCCCCAACCCTCCTGAAGGAGCCCCCAGGATCCCTGGGTGGCCCCCTCCCAGTCACCCCTGGGTGACCCCTCCCATAACCTCTGAGGGATCCCCAGGATCCCTGCATGACCCCCAGCACCTCTGGGGGACCCCCAGCATCCCTGCTTGACACCCCTCTGGGTGACCCCCCCTCCATCACCCCTGATGGACACCCCTCCCAGCACCCCTGAGTGACCCCTCCCAGCACCCTTGGGTGACCCCCAGAACTCCTGAGTGACCCCCCCAAGCACCCCTGGGTGACCCCCAGGACCCCTCAGAGACCCCACAGCACCCCTGAGTGACCCCCCCCAAGCACCCCTGGGTAGCCTCCCCCCCAGGACCCCTGGGTGACCCCCAGAACCCCTGAGGGAACCCCTCCCAGCACCCCTGGGTGACAG
>NW_020891406.1:0-1396 GCF_003945725.1 Corapipo altera
GCCGCCTGAGACAGAAGTCCAATTGGTCCTGCTGACTCACCCATTGGTCGTTCTCATTTCTCTTGGTTGTGGCAAAAGCCTTCTAGAGAAGAAGTTCATTTCCTCGAGTCCCCCTGTGCTATTCTCTGTCTCCAGTGTATGTCTCTTCAGGTGATCAGTTCTAGCACATAAATAGGACATCAGCCAAGCACATCCCAGTTTCTCCCGGGTATGGATATGTGTGTTCTCCACTGGGAATTCCATGGGCGCACTGAAGGGCAGGGGTGTGCAGAAGGGCCTGCAGTGGTGGGAATGTGGTTAAACGGACAGATGATAAATTCAGATTAGGTATTAGGAAGAAATTCTTCCCTGTGAGGGTGGTGATGCACTGGAACAGGGTGCATGGAGAGCTTATGGACGCTCCATCCCTTCAAGTGTTCAGAGCAGGTTGGATGGGGCTTGGAGCAGCCTGGTCTAGCGAAACTATCCTTTCTCTTGACAGATGGGTGGGGTTAGATGATAAATATGATCCATTCTATCCCAAACCATTCTATGACTCTTTGATCTCTGGGCTGTCCATTACAGATCACCTTTGTTCCCCAGGGTCTGTCTTTCTTTGGCTGCTGCTCTTGGGCATTGCTTTGGTCAAAGGTTTCAGTCAGAAGGGCATTGATGACAGACATCCATACATGGGAGGGGTGTTTTCAATTAATAGTGAAGCCATAAGTCATCTGTAAAAATGCAGTAAAAAGTTATTTATCACTGCATAGCCTGAGTGTGGCTGATACCAATCCCAAACTGTGAATTATCTCAGCCCTGCATGTCTGCACAGAGGCTTTGCCTGCCTGTGCTGAGGGACTGTAGGAGGTACGTATCTCATCTGCCTGTGCTCCTGTGTGCTGGGCATGGACTCCAGACAATGGAATGGAGGGGAGGAGAAGGAGGAGACAAGGTTGTGGGCTGTCTCCAGGAAGTGTTCTTTTCCTTCTCCACTCCTGATAGCCTTTGGGGTCAGTGTTTCCCTGATGGTCTTTGTCCATCAAGCAGTCAGGGACATTTTGGACAGCTGCAACAGAAAAGGCACAAAGTAAAATGCGCTACAGGGACTCCCAAGGTCTGTTTTGTGCAACATTTTCCCTGAGCACACTGCAAGAGTTGCCACAGAATAAAGGAGGACTTGGAGGCCCAGGCTTGGATGCACAACAGATTTATTGAGTTTAAGGAAGAAAAGGAGGTGGCTCACAACGAGCCCCAGGAACAGCCACTAAGGTGCGGTGGAGCTCCTGCAGGGTGTCCATCTGCCTGCCTTGTAAAGGGAGGAAGGACAACAGACAACAAAGGAAAGAGATGGAAGAGCGGGAAAAGGAAACATCATCATGAAGCTCCAAATACAGTGTCTCAAAGTTCTGTTTTCAGT
>NW_020891407.1:0-708 GCF_003945725.1 Corapipo altera
GTGACAGGGGACACCAGGGCGGGCTGCGGGGTCGTTTTGGGGTGGACCCCCCCTCACTGCCTTTTTTTTGGGGTGTCCCCCCATAGGTGCTTGCCCGGATACGTGGGGGACCCTCCGCGGGGACAGCCGTGCCAAGGTGAGCGTCACAGGGAGGGGGCGAAGCGGTGTCCCCGTGGTGGCACTGAGGGGGGGTTGTGTCTGACTGTGTGTGTGTCCCCCCCTCCAGTGCCCGGCGTCCCCGGGGGGCAGTGCCAGTGTGACCCGCGCGGCAGCACCGGCGAGGGCTGCGACGCCGACGGGCAGTGCCGCTGCAAGGTGAGCCCTGTGTGCCCCCCCTGCCCCGAGGAGGAGCGACAGGGCCACGTCACCACCCCATGTCCCCCCCCAGGCCAACGTGGAGGGTCCCCACTGTGCCACCTGCCGTGCCCATCACTTCCACCTGAGCGGGGCCGAGCCGGCCGGGTGCCTGCCCTGCTTCTGCATGGGCATCGTGCAGCACTGCGCCAGCACCGCCCTCGCCCGCGGCACCGTGAGTGTCCCCCGCACCCACAGGGTGCCCCCTGGGTGCCCCCCGGGCGTCCCGGGCCCCACTGATCCCCCAGTCCCACAGGTCCGGACGCCCTTCGCCCCGGGGGATGCCCAGGGGTTCGCCCTGGTGAACAGGCAGCGCAGCACCCGCGTGGGCAGCGGCTTCGGGGTCCAGCCGGG
>NW_020891407.1:808-1395 GCF_003945725.1 Corapipo altera
CTGCTCCCCTTCCCCATGGGCACCCCTGGGGCTGTCGGAGGGGAGGTGGGCACAGCTGCCACCCCCCTACCAGGGGGACAAGGTAAGGGGTGACCCCCTCCCTGTGGACACCCCTGGTGCTGTCAGAGGGGAGGTGGCCATGGCCTCCTTGTCTCTGCTCTTTTCTTCTTCTGTTTTCCTTCTCCCTTTTCCCATTTCTTCTTTCTTTCTGCTTCTTCTTCATTCCTTCTCCTTCTTCCTTTCCCCTTCTCCCCTTGCCCTTCTCTGTTTCCTCTTTTCCCCTCTCCTCTTCCATCTTGTCTTTTTCTCCTTTGCCCTTTCTCCTTCCCTTTTCCCCTTTCTCATCTCTGTCTGGTCCCACCTCATCCCCATCGTCATTCCCATTCTTATCCTCTTCCCTTTCCTCCTCCCTTTCCCTCCCCTCCTCTCCCATCCACTGTCCTCCCCTCCCCATTGTCTTCTCATCCCTATCCTCTTTTCCTCTTTTCTCCTTCCCCTTTTCCCATCTCTTTCCTCTTCCTCATCCTTGTTTCATCTCATCACCTTTGCCATCCCCACCCCTGTCCCCATCATCCCCATCCTCTTCC
>NW_020891408.1:0-424 GCF_003945725.1 Corapipo altera
AACGACTCCCAAAATTACATACAAACAAAGATTCCTTCCACACCAAAGGCAACAGAACAGAAAGCTCTTGCTGCCCACAGAGTGACCACCCTGACCCACCAAGTACACCACAAAGACAAAGATTCCAGGCAGTCTTTCCTGCCCATAACGGTTGCTGTTTCCTGTTTTCAGTCCTGCCTCCCAACTAACTGACTCCCAAAATTGCATACGGCTGAAGATTCCTCCCACAACAAAGGTGCCAGCACAGAAAACTCTTGCTGCCTAAGGAGTCTCCACTCTGACCCACCAAATGCACAACAAAACCACACTTTCCAGGCTTCCATTTTTGGGGAGACGTGCTTTTGTGTCCTGTTTTCAGACCTGTCTCCCAAAAATGGAAGCCTGGAAAGTGTGGTTTTGTTGTGCATTTGGTGGGTCAGAGTGG
>NW_020891408.1:524-1395 GCF_003945725.1 Corapipo altera
CCTGCCCATAACGGTTGCTGTTTCCTGTTTTCAGTCCTGCCTCCCAACTAACTGACTCCCAAAATTGCATACGGCTGAAGATTCCTCCCACAACAAAGGTGCCAGCACAGAAAACTCTTGCTGCCTAAGGAGTCTCCACTCTGACCCACCAAATGCACAACAAAACCACACTTTCCAGGCTTCCATTTTTGGGGAGACGTGCTTTTGTGTCCTGTTTTCAGACCTGTCTCCCAACTGCCAACCCGACTCCCAAAATTGCATACGGACCATGATTTCTCTCAAACCAAAGGTACCAGCACAGAAAGCTATGGCTGCCCATGGAGTCCCCAGGTTGACAAACCAACTGCACAATAAAACCAAAGCTTCCCGGTTTCCTTTCCTGGAAGTAAAGGTTGTATTTTCTGCTTTCAGCCGTGCCTCCAAACTGACAGCCTTATTCCCAGAATTGCATACATACAAACATTCCTCCCACATCAGAGTTGCCAGCACAGAAAACTCTTGTTTCTCATGGAGTCCCCAGGCTGCTCCACCAACTGCACCACAAAGTCAAAGCTTCCAGGCTTTCTTTCCTGGCGATAACGGCTGCTGTTTCCTGTTTTCAACCCTGCCTCCCAGTTGACAGCCCAAATTCCGAAACTGCATACAGACGAAGATTCCTCCAAAAGCAGAGAGACCATGAAAGAACGTTCTTGCTGCTCATGGAGTGCCCAACCTGGCCAACCAATTGGATCACAAAGTCAAAGCTTGCAGGCTTTCTTTCCAGAGGATAAGGGTTGCTGTTTCCTGTTTTCAACCTTGCCTCCCAAATGCCAGCCCTACATCCAAAATTGCATACGGAAGAAGATTCCTCCCACAACAAAGGTGCCAGCAC
>NW_020891409.1:0-1395 GCF_003945725.1 Corapipo altera
GTGCATTTGGTGGGTGAGACTGGAGAATCCTTAGGCAGCAAGAACTTTCTGTGCTGGAACCTTTGTTTTGGGAGGAATCTTCAGCCGTATGCAATTTTGGGAGTCAGTTTGACAGTTGAGAGGTAGGACTGAAAACAGGAAAAAGCAGCCCTTATGGGTAGGAAAGAAAGGCTGGAATCTTTGGCTTTGTGGTATACTTGGTGGGTCAGGGTGGGCACTCTGTGGGCAGCAAGAGCTTTCTTTTCTGTTGCCTTTGGTGTAGAAGGAATCTTTGTTTGTATGTAATTTTGGGAGTCGGACTGTCAGTTGGGAGGTAGGTCTTAAAATAGGAAACAGCAGCCCTTCTCCCCAGGAAAGGACACCTGGAAACTTTGGCCTGGTTGTGCCGTTAGTGTGTCTCCCTGGGGAATCCATGGGTAGGAAGAGCTTTCTGTGATGGCACCTTTGTTGTGGGAGGAATCTTCGTCCGTATGCAATTTTGGATGTAGGGCTGGCATTTGGGAGGCAAGGTTGAAAACAGGAAACAGGAACCCTTATCCTCTGGATAGAAAGCCTGCAAGATTTGGCTTTGTGGTCCAATTGGTTGGCCAGGTTGGGCACTCCATGAGCAGCAAGAACGTTCTCTCACGGTCTCTCTGCTGTTGGAGGAATCTTCGTCTGTATGCAATTTTGGAATTCGGACTGTCAGCTGGGAGGCAAGGTTGAAAACATAAAAACAGCTGCCCTTATCCTCTGGAAAGAAAGCCTGTTAGTTTTAGATTTGTGGTGCAGTTGGTGGGTCAGACTTGGCACTCTACGGGCAGTACTAACTTTCTTTGCTGGTACCTTTGTTCTTCGAGGAATTGTCATTTGTAAGCAATTTTGGGATTCGAGCTGGCAGTCATGAGACAGGGCTGAAAACAGGAAACAGCAGCCGTTATCCCCAGGAAAGAAAACCTGGAATCTTTGGTTTTCTGGTGCAGTTGGTGGAGTAGCCTGGGGACTCCATGAGAAGCAAGAGTTTTCTGTGCTGGCACCTTGTTTGTGGGTGGAATGTCTAGCCGTATGCAATTTTGGGAGTCAGTTTGACAGTTGGGAGGTACGACTGAAAAGAGGAAACAACAGCCCATATGGGCAGGAAAGAAAGCCTGGAATCTTTGGCTTTGTGGTGTACTTGGTGGGTCCGGGTGGACACTCTGTGGACAGCAAGAGCTTTCTGTTCTGTTGCCTTTGGTGTGGAAGGAATCTTTGTTTGTATGTAATTTTTGGCGTCGGGCTGTCATTTTGGAGGTAGGTCTTAAACCAGGAAACAACAGCCCTTCTCCCCAGGAAAGAACACCTTGAAACTTTGGTCTGGTGGTGAAGTTAGTGTGTCTTCCTGGAGACTCCATGGGCAGCAAGAGCTTCCTGTACTGG
>NW_020891410.1:0-1394 GCF_003945725.1 Corapipo altera
GGCTTCTGCTACAGCTTCAAAGGGACAAAAGGGAAGGAGGATTAAGAAGGTCTTTCCCATCTCCTAATCTATGATCTGATCCCCACAGACTCTTGGTCATAAAAGGCATTTTTGCATGAAATTATGAAATATGAAGATTAAATCCGCTTTTTTATACAGGGATCTTGAGGGAAATAACAAAGGCTCTGTGCCTAGTGACTGAGCCTGTACCATGTAAGCTTCTCCACTCTTTAAAATCTCATTGAGATAATAGTTCTAGTGTCATGACAGTAATTTCTCTGCTGAGAGGCTGTACACTCCAGCAGTAGCTCAGTTTTAACTACTGGAATTAGGAATTCCTGCTGAGATCCAGTGGCCATGCCCCAGGCTATGTCCCTACATCTTCCTACCATTTGGCTGATGTGCTGTCCTCCCTCTGCCAATGCTCTCATTGTATGAAGGGAGTACTTTTAGTCTCGAAATAGTTGAGACCTGTTGCAAAGACCAGTAAATTTGTTGCAGCTATTTTTATGGATTTCAATAGGCTTGGCTCTACATGAAACTTGGAAACAACCTTGGATAAACAGGCCAGGCCAATATTCTACAGGCTAATCATAAATGCCTGAAGGACAAGATAAGTTGTGAAACAGCAAGTGTGTAAAAAATCCACAATTGCTATTTTTAAAAGATTTGTCTGAAATTGTCACAGCTATCTTGTGTATATGGGCTTTACACTAAAACTCAGAAAGAAGTGCCAACTTTCATCTCTGAGAGACCTCTGGCTCATGTGCCAAGATCTGTGCTATAGCTGGCATACTTTTATTTACTCATGTTTCTGTAGCACTCTTTCTATCAAAAGCGACTACTAGATTTCTGAAAAAGACAATCTGAACCATTAGAGTGGGTGAACCTTTGCTGTGAATAAATTGCCCATAGAAACCATATTCATGGCACCTGGGAAATGCATATAAGTAGATATTAATTAATGGGCCTAATTTGTCGCCAGGAAGAGAACATCACAGCTCTTTGTGCTCTGACATAAGTTAAACGTTAATGAATCCCCAGAGGTGTTGGAATTTGGGTTCCAATTACTGTAACCACATGCATGGCTCAGCCACTATGCATATACCCAAGTAGACCTCACTCAAAAGTGACACTTTTATTAGGGCAGTAGGTCTTATTCCTATGGACAGATATAATCTTGAGATAGATCCATCAATCCATCAAACCTGTAGGCACATCAGCAGTTTGAGGACACAGAGTTGGTGGGTGGGTTTATCAGCTATTAGGTACTCAACTTCTGAGCATTAGTATATTGGCTGTAACACTTCAAAGACAGGCTAGGATACAGAAACCTGGAACTGAAATTTTTAAAGTCACTGGGGAATATCGGCAACTGGATTGTTTTCAATTGC
>NW_020891411.1:0-1394 GCF_003945725.1 Corapipo altera
GGCTTCTGCTACAGCTTCAAAGGGACAAAAGGGAAGGAGGATTAAGAAGGTCTTTCCCATCTCCTAATCTATGATCTGATCCCCACAGACTCTTGGTCATAAAAGGCATTTTTGCATGAAATTATGAAATATGAAGATTAAATCCGCTTTTTTATACAGGGATCTTGAGGGAAATAACAAAGGCTCTGTGCCTAGTGACTGAGCCTGTACCATGTAAGCTTCTCCACTCTTTAAAATCTCATTGAGATAATAGTTCTAGTGTCATGACAGTAATTTCTCTGCTGAGAGGCTGTACACTCCAGCAGTAGCTCAGTTTTAACTACTGGAATTAGGAATTCCTGCTGAGATCCAGTGGCCATGCCCCAGGCTATGTCCCTACATCTTCCTACCATTTGGCTGATGTGCTGTCCTCCCTCTGCCAATGCTCTCATTGTATGAAGGGAGTACTTTTAGTCTCGAAATAGTTGAGACCTGTTGCAAAGACCAGTAAATTTGTTGCAGCTATTTTTATGGATTTCAATAGGCTTGGCTCTACATGAAACTTGGAAACAACCTTGGATAAACAGGCCAGGCCAATATTCTACAGGCTAATCATAAATGCCTGAAGGACAAGATAAGTTGTGAAACAGCAAGTGTGTAAAAAATCCACAATTGCTATTTTTAAAAGATTTGTCTGAAATTGTCACAGCTATCTTGTGTATATGGGCTTTACACTAAAACTCAGAAAGAAGTGCCAACTTTCATCTCTGAGAGACCTCTGGCTCATGTGCCAAGATCTGTGCTATAGCTGGCATACTTTTATTTACTCATGTTTCTGTAGCACTCTTTCTATCAAAAGCGACTACTAGATTTCTGAAAAAGACAATCTGAGCCATTAGAGTGGGTGAACCTTTGCTGTGAATAAATTGCCCATAGAAACCATATTCATGGCACCTGGGAAATGCATATAAGTAGATACTAATTAATGGGCCTAATTTGTCGCCAGGAAGAGAACATCACAGCTCTTTGTGCTCTGACATAAGTTAAACGTTAATGAATCCCCAGAGGTGTTGGAATTTGGGTTCCAATTACTGTAACCACATGCATGGCTCAGCCACTATGCATATACCCAAGTAGACCTCACTCAAAAGTGACACTTTTATTAGGGCAGTAGGTCTTATTCCTATGGACAGATATAATCTTGAGATAGATCCATCAATCCATCAAACCTGTAGGCACATCAGCAGTTTGAGGACACAGAGTTGGTGGGTGGGTTTATCAGCTATTAGGTACTCAACTTCTGAGCATTAGTATATTGGCTGTAACACTTCAAAGACAGGCTAGGATACAGAAACCTGGAACTGAAATTTTTAAAGTCACTGGGGAATATCGGCAACTGGATTGTTTTCAATTGC
>NW_020891412.1:0-1394 GCF_003945725.1 Corapipo altera
GTCTCTGGGGTTCAGGGCGGGCATCAGGATCCCCTTTCCCTGAGGTCAGTCCGCCGGGCCGGCAGGGGCGCTGTGGCCCGAAAAGAAATGGCGGGTCCAGCATGTGACGTGGGGCCTCATGGGAGTTGTAGTTCTTTTATGAGCTCTCTGCTGGGGCGCCTGCACAGTGCAGCCAGGGCGTAGGGATAGCCCTTGAGCCCTGCAGCCCCCGAGAGGGTTCCTGCGTTCTGCCCCCACAGAAGTTGGGAGCTCAGGGGGCCACCCCGGACCCCCCTTTCCCACCCCCCTCTGCCCCACAGCTGCTGCAGCACCAGCTGCTGGGTGGGGGGAGTCCCCCCATCAGCCCCCAGGGTTGGGCACCTGTGGAGAATCGTGACCAGAGCAAGCACAGAAAGGGTTACATAAACAATGGACATTCCCAGTGCGGATCTGCCCCCTCCCAGAGCCCCAGGGAACCGCTCCAGGGCTCAACTGATGGGGGACAGGGGGGACCCATATGGGAGCCCCCTGCCCTCTGTCCCCCTGCCCACTGTCCAACAGCCCTTTTCTCCCCTCTCTCACCCCTTTCCCATCATCCCCACAGTCCTCAGTTCCCTCCCCCAGCTCGGTTTGGGGCTGTGTCTTCCCCTCTGCCCGGCTCGGTTTCAGAGTCTCAGCCCCTTCCCTGCTCAGTTTGGAGGTCCCAGCCCCCCCTTTTCTCCCATTCTCCCCCCCTTTTTCCACCATCCCCTGAAAGGGAGCTGTTAAATACTGGGTGCTGAAAAAGCTGCTACATCGTGTCCATTCCAAATTAAACCTGCATTTATTAGGATGGACTGGCATCCAAACGGCAGCAAGAATAGTCTTCTAATTCTCTTCTTTTTAATCCTCTCTGCAGTCGCTGGTTTTCCCCTCTAAGCGGGCAGGAAAACAGGAACAGCCCTGGTGTGGTCGGGGAGCAGCGCTGACCCCAAAGGGCTGCATTTCCCCTGCCGATCCTCCTGCTCTGCCCTCCCCCGGGGCTGGCTCTGCCTGGCGCTGGCCGGACGTCCCGGGGCTCCTCACTGAGCAAACCCCTTCCCAAACTTCAGGGGCAAGTGCAGAGCCCGGCTGGCCTGGGAGGAAGCGACAGCAGCGCGGGCCGAGCGGGTGGGATGGGGTCCGAGCAGCGGCGGGAAGTTGCAAACTTGCCAGCAAAGAAGTCAAACTAAAGTGAAGCAGCTAAAAAAGCCCGTGGTCTTGGCATGGGTGCGGGAGGAAGGGGAGCTCCGTGACTCCAGCTGGGGCTGCCCCCGGGGCGCGCGGGGCCCAACGGGGAACGGACAAACGGACAAACGGACGAACGGACCAACGGCCCCGGCGCTTCGGCAGCAGCAGCGGCGGCAGCAGCAGCGGCTCTTAGCGACGCGCTCTCG
>NW_020891413.1:0-640 GCF_003945725.1 Corapipo altera
CACCACAAAGTCAAAGCTTCCAGGCTTTCTTTGCTGTTGGAGGAATCTTCGTCTGTATGCAATTTTGGGATTTGGGCTGTCAGCTGGGAGGCAGGGTTGAAAACAGGAAACAGCAGCCGTTATCCCCAGCAAAGAAAGCCTGGAAGCTTTGACTTTGTGGTGCAGTTGGTGGGTCAGGCTGGGCACTCTACAGGCAGTAGGAGGTTTCTTTGCTGGCGCCTTTGGTCTTCGAGGAATCTTCGTCCATATGCCATTTTGGGATTCGAGCTGGCAGTTCTCCCCAGGAAAGAAAGCCTGGAAGCTTTGGCTTTGTGGTGCAGTTGGTGGAGCAGCCTGGGGACTCGATGAGAAGCAAGAGCTTTCTGTGCTGACAACTTTGGTGTGGGAGGAATCTTTGTTTGGAAGCAATTCTGGGAGTTGGGCCGTCAGTTGGGAGGCAGGGCTGAAAACAGAAATTACAACCTTTACTTCCAGGAAAGGAAACCTGGAAGTTTTGGGTTTATGGTGCAGTTGGTTTGTCAGCCTGGGGACTCAATGGGCAGCAAGAGTTTTCTGTGCTGACCCCTTTGGTTGGAGAGAAATCATCGTGCGTGTGCAATTTTGGGAGTCAGGCTGGCAGTTGGGAGGCAGGTCTGAAAAC
>NW_020891413.1:740-1394 GCF_003945725.1 Corapipo altera
CTGTTCTGTTGCCTTTGGTGTGGAAGGAATCTTTGTTTGTATGTAATTTTGGGAGTCGGGCTGTCAGTTGGGAGGTAAGTCTTAAAACAGGAAACAACAGCCCTTATCCCCAGGAAAGAACCCCTGGAAACTTTGGCTTGGTGGTGCAGTTCGTGTGTCTCCCTGGGGACTCCATGGACAGGAAGAGCTTTCTGTGCTGGTCCCTTTGTTGGGGGAGGAATCTTCGTGCGTATGCAATTTTGGATGTAGAGCTGGCATTTGGGAGGCAAGGTTGAAAACAGGAAACAGCAACCCTTCTCCTCTGGAAAGAAAGCCTGCAAGCTTTGGCTTTGTGGTCCAATTGGTTGGCCAGGCTGGGCACTCCAGGAGCAGCAAGAACTTTCTGTCATGGACTCTTTGCTGTTGGAGGAATCTTCGTCTGTATGCAATTTTGGGACTTGGGCTGTCAGCTGGGAGGCAGGGTTGAAAACAGGAAACAACAACCCTCCTCCTCTGGATCGAAAGCCTGGAAGCTTTGACTTTGTGGTGCAGTTGGTGGGTCAGGCTGGGCACTCTACAGGCGGTACTAGCTTTCTTTGCTGACACCTTTGGTCTTCGAGGAATCTTCGTCTGTATGCAATTTTGGGACTTGGGCTGTCAGCTGGGAGGCAGGGT
>NW_020891414.1:0-1394 GCF_003945725.1 Corapipo altera
ATTTTGGGTCAGTTTGGGGTGATTTTGGTTCATTTTGGGGTCAGTTTTGGAGTGATTTTGGGGTCAGTTTGGGGTGGTTTGCAGCCATTTTGGGGTGGTTTGGGGTCATTTTGGGTTCACTTTTGGGGTGGTTTGGGGTGACAGGGGGGTCACGGGGGGGTCACACCTGTGTCCCCCCAGCCCTGCAGGTGACAGGTGACACCCGGGTCGTTGGGGGCGGGGCCTGTGCCCCCCACTCCCAGCCCTGGCAGGGGTCACACAGGGGTCACGAGGGGGTCACACAGGGGTCACGGGGGGTCAGAGGGGGCTGATTTTGGGGAGGTTTGCGGCCATTTTGGGTGATTTTGGGTGGGTTTGGGGTGATTTTGGGGAGGTTTGTGGTGATTTTGGGGTGGTTTAGGATCATTTTGGGGAGGTTTGGGTTCATTTTGGGTCAGTTTGGGGTGATTTGGGGGTGGTTTGGGATTATTTTGGGGTGGTTTGGGGTCACAGAGGGGTCACGGGGGGGTCTCTCACCTGTGTCCCCGTGTCCCCCCAGCCCTGCAGGTGACAGGTGACACCCGGGTCGTTGTGGGCGGGGCCTGTGCCCCCCACTCCCAGCCCTGGCAGGGGTCACACAGGGGTCACGGGGGGGTCACGGGGGGGTCACGGGGGGTCACAGGGGACTGATTTTGGGGTGGTTTGGGGTCAGTTTGGGGTGATTTGGGGGTGATTTTGGGGAGGTTTGCGGCCATTTTGACGTGATTTTGGGGTGCTTTGGGGTCATTTTGCAGTGATTTTGGGGTCGGTTTGGGGTGATTTGGGGTTGATTTTGGGTCATTTAGGGTGATTTTGGGTGGGTTTGGGGTCATTTTGGGTCAGTTTTGGGTGATTTGGGGGTGATTTGGGGGAGGTTTGCGGTCATTTTGGGGTGATTTTGTGTCAGTTTGGGGTGATTTTGGGTGGGTTTGGTGTGATTTTGGGGAGGTTTGTGGTGATTTTGGGGTGGTTTAGGATCATTTTGGGGAGGTTTGGGTTCATTTTGGGTCAGTTTGGGGTGATTTGGGGGTGGTTTAGGATTATTTTCGGGTGGTTTGGGGTCACACAGGGGTCACAGAGGGGTCACGGGGGGTCACAGAGGGGTCACTGGGGCCTATTTTGGGGTAGTTTGGGGTCAGTTTGGGGTGGTTTGGGATCATTTTGGGGTGATTTTGGGGTGATTTGGGGGAGGTTTGTGGCCATTTTGGGGTGATTTTGTGTCAGTTTGGGGTGATTTTGGGGAGGTTTGGGGTCACTTTTGGGGTGGTTTTGGGTGATTTTGGGGCGGCTTCAGGTGATTTTGGGTCCGTTTGGGGTGATTTTGGTTCATTTTGGGGTCAGTTTTGGAGTGATTTTGGGGTCAGTTTGGGGTGGTT
>NW_020891415.1:0-1393 GCF_003945725.1 Corapipo altera
GGGGGGAAAAGGGGGATATGGGGGGGACACGGGGGATTGGGGGGGATGTGGGGGGAGAAGGGGAAGGGATAGAGGGGGGATATGGGGGGGTGTGGGGGGATTTGGGGGAGAGAAAGGGGCAAAAAAGGGGAAAAGGGGAAGGGGGGAGAAAGGGGGGAAGTGGGGCAGGGAACGGGAAAAGGGGCGGGAGGGGGAAAAGGGGCGTTTAGGAGGGTCACCCGCCGTCGGGGCGGTCCCGGGGGTCCCGGGGGGGGTCTCACCGTTCAGGCAGTACTGGGGGTCGCACCGGTCCGCCCGGCGCTCGCAGTTGAAGCCCCTGAAGCCGGGGGGGCAGCGGCAGCTGTAACCGGGGGTCCCGGGGGGGGGCCCGGGGGGGGGCCCCGGGGGGGGGGGGGGGGGGCGGGGGCGCCGGGGGGGAGAGGGGGCGGGGGGGGGGGGGGGGGGGGGGGCACCTCCGGGAGGGGGAACGGGACCCCCGGGAAGGGCTCCGGGACCCCCGGGAGAGGGGCCGGGGCCGCCGGGAGGGGATTTGGGACCCCCGGGACTACCGGGAGCAGCTCCGGGACCCCCGGGAGAGGGTCCAGGACTCCCTGGAAGGGATCCCGGACCTCCGGGACCCCCGGGAGATGATCTGGGACCCCCGGGAAGGGATTCGGGACTCCCGGGACCCCCGGGAGGAGATCTGATACCACCGGGAGCGGGTCCGGGACCCCCGGGAGCGAGGACGAGACCGGCGGCACCGGAGCTTCAGGGGTGGCTGCCGGGACCCCCCCCGGGACCCCCGGGGCCACCAGAGCCGCCGCCGGGACCCCCGGGACCCCCCCCAGTGCCGCTGCCGCCGTTCCCAGCGCCGCCACTGGTGCCACTGGTGCCGCGGGAGGGGGGTCCGGGGCCGCCCCCGGGACCCCCCCCGGCACCCCCGGAGCCTCCAGGGCCGCCGCCGCCGCCGTTACTGGTGTTACTGGTGTTACTGGTGCCACCGGTGCCGCCCCCGGGGCGGGGGTCGCGCAGTCGCCCCGGGACCCCTGTGGGGGCAGCGCCGTTACTGGGGGGGTCCCGGGGAGGGGTGGGGGGAGTCCTTGGGGGTCCCGGGGTGGGTCTGGGGGTGCCCTGGAGGTCCCGGGGGGGTCTCAGGGTGGATGGGGGGGTCCCTGGGGGGTCCCAGAGAGTCCCGGGGGGTCCCGATGCCGGGGGGGTCCCACTCACCGAGCAGACGCCCCCGTTGTTGCAGCCGCTGGGGGGGGCACAGACCCCCCGACACCCCCCTGAGACGAGAGGAGACGGGGGGGGCGTCAAGGACTCCCCAAAACCCCACCGGGGGTGTGGGGGGGGACCCTGGGGACCCTCTTTTCTTTTTTGGGAGGGGGGTTACTTACGGGGGTCGCAGCAGCGG
>NW_020891416.1:0-1393 GCF_003945725.1 Corapipo altera
CCCCCCCGCTCCCCCGCTGGCCCCGCGCTCCGCCGGCCTTGTGCCCGGCAGCGGCGAGCCTGGGCAGGGCCGGCTGCCCTGCCTGCGCTGCCGAAAACGCTCCCCTTTGTCTGGTCGCCTCCGGCGGGGTCCGAACTCCGCGCTGCGGGTGAGCTCGGGGCTGCCCAGAAATAACCCGGTGGGCCGCCGGTAACTTTACACCGCCTGCCGAGCGCCCTCCGAGCGGGCGCCGCAGCCCGAGGCTCGATTTCCTCCTCAGATAAGTTTTACCGGCCTCGCCACGGGGACGAAAGTACTGTGTCCCCGTGCCGCCCCCCCCGCCCGCTCCCCCCCGCGCCCGGCTCTCTGCCGCCACGGACCGAGCGGTCCCGGGCGGGATGGAGCGGCCGCCGGAGGATGTCCCTCCGGTTTATGTAACGCTCCCCGGGCAGCACCGAGCCGGGAGGGGTGACGGGGGAGGATAAATGCGTCGCGATGGGATTTAAATTAAACCCCGATACATCTTTGAATTTTTCTTTTTAAACAGACACCCTGGACTACGCGCCGGTCTAACACACACACCCATATACATATATACATATGTGTATATATATATAATTTTAATTTTTTTTTTAACACGGAAAAAACTAAGTTGGGGCACTTGGGCTTCTCTCCGCAGCCCGGGCTGGGATGAAGGAGAAGCCGGGGGAGCTGACAGGCGGCTGCCGGCAGCCCCGTCTCCCGCCGCCGCTGCCCGCGGGGTCCCCGCGCCCCGGAGAAGCGGAGCCCCGGCGTGGGGAACTCCTGGGAAACCGGCGAACGGAGCGGGGTGGCCGGTCCTGGAAATGCGAACTGCGGCGAGGGGCAGGCAGGCAGCAGGCACACACACACACACACACACACACACGGAGGCGCAGGGCAAGCTCTGTCCACCTCATTGTTCTGCTCGGCACCGGCACGGACTTCACCCACCGCCCCCCGCCGGGGACCGAGCGCCCGGGACCGCGGGGCCGGGCAGAGCCGGAGGGCGACCCGCGCCTCGCCCTGCTCCCGCCGGGCGCCGGGAAGGGCGGGGGTGCCCCGCCGCCTCCCCGCGACATCGCCGGGGCCACGGGGAACCGCGGGCGGGCGGCCGGGGACCCCCTGCTCCCCCCCCCCCTCCCCCGCCGCCACCGGGCGAGGGGTGCCGGCGGGGCGCGCCGGGCCGGGGCTTACCTTCGTACATGGGGGCCATCGGTGCAAGGACGCCTGTTATTCATGGCAACGCCGCCACGAACGACGCGAGATCGCAGCCCCCCAAACTCAACACACATCTGCCATCTTGAGCGGGTGTCTCTCGGCGGAGGCGAAGCTGCCGCCTGCCTTCTGCATCGCTGCCCACCTCAGCGCGGGGGGAGCCGGGCACATCCAGCCC
>NW_020891417.1:0-1393 GCF_003945725.1 Corapipo altera
GGGTCCGACTTCCTGTGCGACCGCGGAGCCGTTCCCTGTGTGTCCCTGTTTGTCGTCAGTCCCAGGATGGTTTGTGTTGGAAGGGAACTTAAAAATCGTCTTGTTCCACCCCCTGCCATGGGCAGGGACACCTCCCACTAGCCCAGGTTGCTCCAACCCGGCCTTGGACATTTCCAGGGATCCAGGGGCAGCCACAGCTTCTCTGGGAAATCCATTCCAGCCCCTCCCCACCCTCCCAGCCAGCAATTCCTTTCCAATATCCCATCCATCCCTGCCCTCTGGCAGTGGGAAGCCATTCCCTGTGTCCTGTCCCTCCATCCCTTGTCCCCAGTCCCTCTCCAGCTCTCCTGGAGCCCCTTTAGGCCCTGCAAGGGGCTCTCAGCTCTCCCTGGAGCCTTCCCTTCTCCAGCTGAACATTCCCAGCTCTCCCTCTCAAAGCTCCTCAGTGTTTTTGTGAGGGAACCTGTTAAATTTTCCTTCTTGGAGCCAAATGCTGAGACTCAGCTCTGTGGGGGAAAGTACATCCAATAGAAGTCCTGTGATACATCAGGAAAGGACTTGTGACACAAAGAGCTTCAGGAAATCTTGCAGCTTAGGAATTTCTCCAGGGAAGACAGCATGTAGCTCATCCCAGGGGTGACAATGACTCCTCTTTTATTCTTCCTCTCAGGGAGGTGCAGAACAAGCCCTGACAGTTCATTCTGGCTCAGCACGGGAATGTTTTTAATTCCTGGTCATTTAATACTCTTGAGGTGACAATAACATAAGTGTAATATATCTTTATATATTCCAGAGAGCAAAGTTTCTCTATCCCAGGTTGCCCAGAGAAGCTGTGGCTGCCTCTGGATCCCTGGAAGTGTCCAGGGTCAGCTTGGAGCACCCTGGGATAGTGGGATGTGTCCCTGGGGTTGCAACTGGATGATCTTTAAGGTCCCCTCCGACCCAAACCATCCTGGGATTCCGTGATATGAGTTGCAAATGAAGCTTTTATGTTATTAATTCTTTACCTTGTATTCATTTTATCCCTGGGCTTCCATAGATCTGAAACTGGGCATTGCTCTGTTGGATTCTGCTTGATTTGTTGGATTCTGTGTGTGCAGATTCCCATTAACTTGGTGTTTGACTCCCCTTGCTTGTGTTGTACAAGTCCCTGGAGGGCTTTCCCAGGATTTGTGTCTCCTGGGACAAGTTCTCTGCACCTGCACGGTGGGATATTTGTGTCCAAATAACTGAGAAAGGCAAAAACTCTGATTAATTACAAGCACTGAGTCCCAGGGTCCTTTCCCTTTCCCTTTCCCTTTCCCTTTCCCTTTCCCTTTCCCTTTCCCTTTCCCTTTCCCTTTCCCTTTCCCTTTCCCTTTCCCTTTCCCTTTCCCTTTCCCTTTCCCTTTCC
>NW_020891418.1:0-1393 GCF_003945725.1 Corapipo altera
AAAGGGGTGGGGTCAAGGGGGAGGGGCTAAAGGGGGTGGAGCATCAAGGGGGAGGGGCTAAATGGGTGGGGTCAAGGGGGGAGGGGCTAAAATGTCTCCTCCCCCCCCAGATCCCCAGGTTCCGGCTGCCCCATCGCCGCCCCCGGCCCCTCCCCCCACCCCGGCCCCCGCCCCCCCATGGGGGGGGCCCCCCGGGGGCAGCCCGGGGGGGGGGGGGGGGGGGGAGGGGCCCAGACCCCTCCCCCCACCCGGAGGAGAGGGGGGGAGGGGTGAAGAGGATCCCACCCCTCCGGATTTTGGGGGTGAAAAGGCCCCTCCCCCACCCCATAAATTCGGGTTAAAAAGGGTCTTTTTACCCCACATTTTTGGGGTTAAAAATGTCTTTTCTGACCCATAAATTTGGGGTCAAAAGGGTCTTTTCTGCCCCAGAACTCTGGGCTAAAAAGGGTCTTTTCTGCCCTATAAATTTGGGGTAAAAAAATGTCTTTTCTGCCCCACAAATATTGGGTAAAATGGTCTTTTCTCCCTACATTTTTGGGGTGAAAAACGTCTTTTCTGCCCCACAAATTTGGGGTAAAAAATGTCCTTTCTGCCCCACAAGTTTGGGGTAAAAAGGGTCTTTTTTACCCAACAAATTTGGGGTCAAAAAGGTCCTTTCTGCTCCATAAATTTGGGGTAAAAAGAGTCAATTCTGCCCCATAAATTTGGGGTAAAAAAGGTTCTTACTGCCCCATAAGTTTGGGGTAAAAAGGGTCTTTTTTACCCAACAAATTTGGGGTAAAAAAGGTCCTTTCTGCCCCAGAAATCTGGGGTAAAAAGGGTCAATTCTGCCCCATAAATTTGGGGTAAAAAAAGTCATTTCTGCCCCACAAGTTTGGGGTAAAAAGGGTCTTTTTTACCCAACAAGTTTGGGGTCAAAAAGGTCCTTTCTGCCCCATAAATTTGGGGTAAAAAGGGTCCTTTCTGCCCCACAGATTTGGGGGGAAAAGGCCCCTCCCCCTCCCCCCATTTTTGGGGTGACAAATCCCCTCCCCCCCCCCGGGGCCCCGCCCCCTCCTCCCGCCCCTCCCCCACCCGGCGCCGAGGCCCCTCCCCCACCCGATGAAGCCCCTCCCCCTCCCGCCCCTCCCCCCCCATGATGTGGGTGTGTCCTCCCCGGCCCCGCCCCCTCTCTGGCCCCGCCCCCCGCTGGGTGTGGCCGGTGGGGGAGGGGCGGGGCCGTGACGTCCAATAAACGCTCGGTGACCGCGATGGCTCCGCCCATTTGTGAGGGGGAGGGGCTTAATGGGGGGCGTGGCCTGAGTGTCAAAGGGGGCGGGGTTAAACTCGTGGGATTTCTCCCAAAATTCTGGGGTTTTCCCCCTAAAAACCCCCCTTTCTTTGGTCCCAAAAT
>NW_020891419.1:0-1393 GCF_003945725.1 Corapipo altera
AGCCGGAGTGCAACCCAGAGCAGAGCAGCTGAATTACCCAGCGAGCTCTACACAAAATCTCAGGGAAGGGTCCTGGGAATCCTGGATTTTAAGTGAATGAGCATTTCCAGCAGCAGCACAGCTGGCCCTGGGTTCAGAACCGGAGGCTTGATCCCACAGGTGGAGGCCGAGCCCCAGCACAGGAAGACGAACCCCAACATGGACCCCCCGACCCCTGTCAGCATCTTTGGGGGGCAGTGTCCGTCGGCAGAGCTGGGGAGCAGGATCCAGGAATGGTGGTGGACCCCCGGAAGGGATGGGGAGGGAGTGGGACAGGCTGGGATGGCCTGGGATGGACTGGGACACCAGGACACATGGAGACCAGGACTGGGACCTACCAGGACCTGCTGGGAGCAGGATCAGAGCACACTGGGATCCACTGGGACCAGAACTGAGGCAACAGGGATCATACTGGGAGCTACTGGGACCAAAATGAGGGCTACTGGGAGTAACTGGGAGCATGCTGGAGGCCACATGGGATATACTGGGAGTGTCTGGGAGTCACTGGGATCGTACTGGTGGAAACTGAATCCTTCCTGGGGTAACTGGGAGTGACTGGGAATGACTACAACCATGCTGAGGGCACCTGGGACACACTGGGATTGTCTGTAACCATAGTGGGGATGACTGAGACCACTCTGGGGGCAACTGGGACCATGTAGGGGGTAACTGGGACCATGCTGGCAGCAACTGGGAGCAATTGTGAGTGACTGGATCTACAACGGGGCAACTGGGATTCACTGGGACCATGCTGGGGGAAGACTGGGACCATACTTGGGTTGGCTGGGATCAGACTGGGATCACGGTGGGAGCAACTTGGCCCATGCTGAGGGCAACTGGGGTCATATTGGGATCATACTGGGAGTGACTAGGAGCATGTTGGGGGCAGTTGGGACAGGGAATGTCCGGAGACAGGGAATGTCGAGGGACAGGGAGTGGCCCGGGGACATGGAACAGTCCAGGGACAGGGAATGGCCCTGGGATATGGAATGGCCCCGGGATATGGAATGGCCCTGGGATATGGAATGGCCTCAGGACACGGAAGGGCCCATGGAACACGGAACAGCTGAGGGACATGGAATGGCTGGTTCCTGCCCTGGATCTCACCGCCAGGAACGCTCGTTTTGCCCCTCGTGGGCAGCGAGGGGCGCTGGAGGGTCCCTGTGAACCCCCTGCCCCCAAATCACTCCTGGCACCGCTCCAGGGCTGTGTCACGGATCAGTTGCTGCCCTGGGGCAGAGGGTTTGCTGCAGAGTTTGGGATTAAACCCAACAAACTGGGGCGGGGGGGCAGCCCTGGACACCAGGTTGCTGCCACGGCTCTGCAGGGGCTTCCCACGGGGTCACGGCCTCCT
>NW_020891420.1:0-1393 GCF_003945725.1 Corapipo altera
AAATATTAGGGGTTAAAGTATGAAATTGCCGTTTTATTGCAATAGGTTCTTTGAATTTTCATAGAATCTTCATGGTTTGAGGTTTTCGAATGAAACTTTTTTCAAATGGTTTCTGTGATTTTTTTTTTTTAAATTTGAAACATTTGAATATCGACTTTCAATTGTTTTTGTTATTCAATTTAGACAAGAAAGATGGATACTGCGAAAATTCGAGTGATTTTTGAATACGAGTTCCGACGCGGAACTAACGCGGCAGAAACAGCCCGCAATATCAATGCTGCGTTTGGAGAGGGGTCTACTAATGAACGCACCGTGCGATTTTGGTTTAAACGCTTTCGTGATGGAAATTTCGACTTAAAGAACGAGCCACGAGGAAGACCGCCCACACAGGTGAATAACGATGAATTAAGAGAGATAGTGGAAGCCGATCCTAGTCAAACTACCCAGGAATTAGCGGCATGGTTTAACGTTACCTTACCCACAATATTGACTCACTTGCGTCAAATCAATAAAATAAAAAAATACGAAAAATGGGTGCCTCATGATTTGACTGATCTGCAGAAAGAAACGCGTGTTGAAACTTGTGTTGCCTTGTTGAACCGGTACAGAAATGAAGGAATATTGGATCGAATTGTAACATGTGATGAAAAGTGGATTCTTTATGATAACCGGAAAAGAAAAATGCAATGGCTGACCCCAGGTCAAATGCCACAACAGTGTCCTAAAGCAAAACTTACCAATAAAAAGGTAATGGTAACTGTTTGGTGGTCTCAGCATGGTGTTATTCACTATAGTTTTCTCCGATCTGGTCAAGCAATAACGGCAGATGTCTATTGTGCCGAACTCCGAACCATGTTGACAAAACTAGCAGTAAAACAGCCCCGACTCATGAATCGATCTTCACCATTATTGCTCCACGACAACGCGAGACCTCACACAGCACGAGAAACCATTTTGACCCTTCAGGAACTGCAGTTAGAAACCATTCGTCATCCTCCGTATTCACCAGACCTTGCTCCAACGGACTACCATTTTTTTCGTGATTTGGACAATTATCTACGTGACAAGAAGTTTTCTTCCCAGGAGGCAGTACAAAATGCTTTCACACAGTTTGTGCAGTCTAGATCGTCGGAGTTCTATCGCAAAGGCATTAATAACCTTCCCATTAGATGGCAGCAATGTATAGATAATAATGGCAACTATTTTGATTAAATAAATTTGTTAAAAATTTAAAAAATAAACAATTTAGATTTTCAGTACAAATCGGCAATTTCATACTTTAACCCCTATTATTAATAATACTTAATAAATTTATGTATAATTTTTACTTTAAAAAAAGCACTAGTATATATTTATGTGAAAAGCACCCAACAGAAAACAAACAAATCAAATT
>NW_020891421.1:0-1391 GCF_003945725.1 Corapipo altera
GATCTTGGCTGTTGGAAGGCACCCTCTCCTTTTCCACACTTGTTAGAAGGCAAAATAAACACAGCTTTTAGGGAGAACCCAGAGCCCCATTTCTCCCCCTTTACCAGGAATACTTTCTGCAGCCCAGTGCTGCCATTTTTACTCATACTTCCAATTCGAAACTTATACCCATCTCCTTTCCCTTCCCATGTTGCCCTCATCCTTAACTGACCTGTGCTTTCCTCCCAACAGCCTTCACCCATAAAAAGTCAACCGTGCCACACATTGAGCCAACTCTGACCACACAGAAGACCACAGCTGCCACCTCCATCAGCAGCACCTCCAAGACCTCTGTCTCCACAGAGACCAGCCCACCAAGCAGCACAGAACTCCCTCTGACAACAACATCTCCAAATCCCAGCTCTCCACCTGCCCCCAGCAGCCCACTCAGCACCCAGCTGCCATCTGCTCTCACTTCCACAGTTTCCTCCACAGCAGCTCCAAGCACCAGCCCCAGGCCTACACCTACAACCCTGAGGCCCAAGCCCTCATTTCCAATGACAAGTGCTCCACAAGAGTCTCCTACAGCAGAGTCCTCTGCACCCACCACAGCCAAAACCAGCACAGTGCCATTGCCTGCTCCTTCTCCCTCTTCCACTGTGTCCTCAACTTGGCTGAGCTCCTCACAGCCCGGTAAGGCTTCTTGTTACATGTTCTGCTGCTCACGGAATCCCAGAATTCTTAGCGTTGGAAGGGACTTCTGGA
The DNA here is from genome assembly GCF_003945725.1 of Corapipo altera. Lineage (NCBI taxonomy): Eukaryota > Metazoa > Chordata > Aves > Passeriformes > Pipridae > Corapipo > Corapipo altera. The sequence continues at coordinate 745 of NW_020891421.1, forward strand.
CATCATTACCTGCCTGCCAAGAAGGGGTCTCTTAGTGCAAGTTACACTGGAATGCATCCAGATGGGTTTTGAATGTCTCCAGAGAGGGAGATTTCACAATCTCCCTGAGGAGCCTGTTCCACTGCTCTGCCATCCTCAACATAATGGACTTGTTCCTTAGGTTGAGTGGAATTTCTTGTGCTTTATTCCCCGGCCATTGCTTCTTGTCCAGTCGCTCGGCACCACCGAAAAATCTGCCACCATCCCCTTGGCACCTGTCTTTGAGATATTTGTATACAGTGATGAGATCCCCTCTCAGCCTTCTCTTCTCTGGATTCAACAGGTCGAGCTCCCTAAGTCTCTCTACTGATCATCTTTGTATCCCTCCTCTAGACCTCTCCTGCCTGCTTTTCCCAGCTCACTCTATCACTCCCTCCCTTTGTTGCTCCGTCCATCCCTCTATCCCTCCCTTCTTTCTCTCCTTCCCTGTACCGTTCCATCTGAGAACCAGATCTCAGTTGTACATTGTTTGCGTGCTTGGCCATCTATTCCCACTGCCTTTGGCCAGCCTGGTTCCTGACAAAGTCCTGGGCCTGTGCAATGACTCTGCTTGGGGTGGAGCCAATTTCTGTTCCTAGCAGGGTTCCTGATGCTGTGTTTTAGGTGCG
>NW_020891422.1:0-1391 GCF_003945725.1 Corapipo altera
GATCTTGGCTGTTGGAAGGCACCCTCTCCTTTTCCACACTTGTTAGAAGGCAAAATAAACACAGCTTTTAGGGAGAACCCAGAGCCCCATTTCTCCCCCTTTACCAGGAATACTTTCTGCAGCCCAGTGCTGCCATTTTTACTCATACTTCCAATTCGAAACTTATACCCATCTCCTTTCCCTTCCCATGTTGCCCTCATCCTTAACTGACCTGTGCTTTCCTCCCAACAGCCTTCACCCATAAAAAGTCAACCGTGCCACACATTGAGCCAACTCTGACCACACAGAAGACCACAGCTGCCACCTCCATCAGCAGCACCTCCAAGACCTCTGTCTCCACAGAGACCAGCCCACCAAGCAGCACAGAACTCCCTCTGACAACAACATCTCCAAATCCCAGCTCTCCACCTGCCCCCAGCAGCCCACTCAGCACCCAGCTGCCATCTGCTCTCACTTCCACAGTTTCCTCCACAGCAGCTCCAAGCACCAGCCCCAGGCCTACACCTACAACCCTGAGGCCCAAGCCCTCATTTCCAATGACAAGTGCTCCACAAGAGTCTCCTACAGCAGAGTCCTCTGCACCCACCACAGCCAAAACCAGCACAGTGCCATTGCCTGCTCCTTCTCCCTCTTCCACTGTGTCCTCAACTTGGCTGAGCTCCTCACAGCCCGGTAAGGCTTCTTGTTACATGTTCTGCTGCTCACGGAATCCCAGAATTCTTAGCGTTGGAAGGGACTTCTGGACATCATTACCTGCCTGCCAAGAAGGGGTCTCTTAGTGCAAGTTACACTGGAATGCATCCAGATGGGTTTTGAATGTCTCCAGAGAGGGAGATTTCACAATCTCCCTGTGGAGCCTGTTCCACTGCTCTGCCATCCTCAACATAATGGACTTGTTCCTTAGGTTGAGTGGAATTTCTTGTGCTTTATTCCATGGCCATTGCTTCTTGTCCAGTCGCTGGGCACCACCGAAAAATCTGCCACCATCCCCTTGTCACTTATCTTTGAGGTATTTGTATACAGTGATGAGATCCCCTCTCAGCCTTCTCTTCTCTGGATTCAACAGGTCGAGCTCCCTAAGTCTCTCTACTGATCATCTTTGTATCCCTCCTCTAGACCTCTCCTGCCTGCTTTTCCCAGCTCACTCTATCACTCCCTCCCTTTGTTGCTCCGTCCATCCCTCTATCCCTCCCTTCTTTCTCTCCTTCCCTGTACCGTTCCATCTGAGAACCAGATCTCAGTTGTACATTGTTTGCGTGCTTGGCCATCTATTCCCACTGCCTTTGGCCAGCCTGGTTCCTGACAAAGTCCTGGGCCTGTGCAATGACTCTGCTTGGGGTGGAGCCAATTTCTGTTCCTAGCAGGGTTCCTGATGCTGTGTTTTAGGTGCG
>NW_020891423.1:0-1391 GCF_003945725.1 Corapipo altera
GGCAGGGGGGTCACTGAGGACCCCACACTCCCATCTCGGACCCCACACACCCATCCCAGCTCTGCCCCACATCCCCAAGGATCTGCTCCAGATCCGGGGGGTCCTGCTGGTTCGGGGGGGGTCATGGGGTCAGCACCCACCCGGGATTGGGGTCAGCACCCACCCGGGATTGGGGTCAGTACCCACCCAGGGGGGCACGGGTGGCACAGGGAGTGGGGGGCCCATCCTGGCAGGGGCTGATCCCGAGGGGAAATAGGATCCAATCCCAGGGTTTATGGGATCTGATCCCGGGGTTCTGTGGGATCCAATCCCGGGGTTCTGTGGGATCTGATCCCAAGGTTCTGTGGGATCCAATCCTGGAGTTCTACAGGATCCAATCTCAGGGTTCTACGGGATCCAATCCCAGGGTTCTGTGGGATCCAATCCCGGGTTTCTGTGGGATTTGATCCTGGATTTCTGTGGGATCCAATCTCAGGGTTCTACTGGATCCGATCCCAGGGGTTTGTGGGATCTGATCCTGGGGTTCTGTGGGATCCAATCCCAGGATTCTGTGGGATCCTATCCCAGGGTTCTGTGGGATTCAATCCCAGGGTTCTGTAGGATCCAATCCCAGGGTTCTGTGGATCCGATCCCAGGGTTCTGTGGGATCCAATCCCAGGGTTCTGTGGGATTTGATCCTGAATTTCTGTGGGATACAATCTCAGGGTTCTACTGGATCCGATCCCGGGGTTCTGTGGGATTTGATCCTGGATTTCTGTGGGATCCAATCTCAGGTTTCTGTGGGATCCAATCCCGGGGTTCTGTGGGATCCAATCCTGGGGTTCTACGGGATCAATCCCAGGATTCTGTGGGATTCAATCCCAGGATCCTACAGGATCCAATCCCAGGGTTCTGTAGGATCCAATCCCAAATTTCTGTATGATCCGACCCCAGCATTCCCTGGACCCCCCCCGATTTCCACAAGCCCCCCCCCCCCCCCCCCCCCCCTCCCCCCCCCCCTCCCCCCTCCCATCCCGGCTCCTTCCCCACCTCCAGGAATCCCGGGAATTCCTTCTCCATGAGGGCCCTGAGGTCCTCCTTGCCCAGGTGATCCTTGTCCCCCGCGTACTTGTGGAAGGTGAACATGAGGGTCTCCATGGCGTGTTCCAGCTGGGACGGCATCCTGGGGGCTGGGGGGGCACGGGGAGGGGGGCACAGCTCAGCGGGGCACCCCAAAATTCCCGCGGGGATCCCAAAATCCCACCCGGACACCTAAAAATTCTCCTGGATATCTCCCATCCTGCTGAGCCCGGCCCCGCTCATCACATGGATGGGACGGATTTTAAGGGGTGTGGGGGGGTGCGGGGGGGGCACAGCTCAGCGGGGCACCCCAAAATTCCCGCGGGGATCCC
>NW_020891424.1:0-463 GCF_003945725.1 Corapipo altera
GCACCTTTCTGGGGGGTCCCCAATCCCCCCGGGGGTCTCCCCCCCCCACTCACCGGCTGGAACCACCTCAGGCTCTGTGGGGGGGAAGGGGGGGGTCAGCTGGGGAGACTGAGGCACGGGGGCTCCCTCTTCCCAGCCCCTAAACCGGGGGGCCCCTCTTCCCAGTTCTCCACACCCGGGACCCCCTTCCTCCAGCCCCCCCCGACCCAGGACCCCTTCCCACAACCCCCCAAACCGGGGACCCCCTTCCCAGCCCCCTCCCAGCTCCCAGTGCCCCCTTTTCATCCGTCTGTGCCCCCGCAGTTCTGGCACCGGGGGGGAACGGGCCGGGTTTGGGGGTCGGGAGGGGCTTTGGGGGTGCCGGGCGGAGCTGGGGGAGGTTTGGGGGTTCGGAGGCAGGTCCAGGGATGAGGGAGGGGCTGAGGGGGGTTCTGAGGTCGCAGGGGAGGGTGGGATGCGGGCG
>NW_020891424.1:563-1391 GCF_003945725.1 Corapipo altera
CCCCCCCCCACTCACCGGCTGGAACCACCTCAGGCTCTGTGGGGGGGAAGGGGGGGGTCAGCTGGGGAGACTGAGGCACGGGGGCTCCCTCTTCCCAGCCCCTAAACCGGGGGGCCCCTCTTCCCAGTTCTCCACACCCGGGACCCCCTTTCCCCGTCCCCCAAACCGGGGGACCCCTCTTCCCAGCTCCCCTGACCCGGGACCCCCTTCCTCCAGCCCCCCCCGACCCAGGACCCCTTTCCACAACCCCCCAAACCGGGGACCCCCTTCCCAGCCCCCTCCCAGCCCCCAGTGCCCCCTTTTCATCCGTCTGTGCCCCCGCAGTTCTGGCACCGGGGGGAACGGGCCGGGTTTGGGGGTCGGGAGGGGCTTTGGGGGTGCCGGGCGGAGCTGGGGGAGGTTTGGGGGTTCGGAGGCAGGTCCAGGGATGAGGGAGGGGCTGAGGGGGGTTCTGAGGTCGCAGGGGAGGGTGGGATGCGGGCGTTTTGGGGCTGTGGGGGGGGGTTGGGGGGAGGCGGGGGTCCATGGGGGGATTGGGGTGCAAGAGGGGTTGAGGGTGGCTCTGGAGCACGGGGGCGCCTTGGGAAAGCGGGGGGCAGGTCCGGGGGTGCAGGGGGGGCCCGGAGGGGGGTGTTGGGGGGCCCCTACCACGTTGGGGTGCTTCTCGATGGCCAGTGCTGCCCTGTCCGCCGTTCGCTGCTGCCGCCGCCGCCGCCGGCGCGCGCGCAGGGCGAGGAGGAGGAGGAGGAGGAAGGCCCCGAGCAGGAGCAGCGCCCCCAACCCCCCCGCCAGAGCCGCCGCCGGCACCGCGCCCCGCGCGGGGGGGGG
>NW_020891425.1:0-1391 GCF_003945725.1 Corapipo altera
GAGGAGGGGGTCACACGTGTGTGCGAGGGGGGGTCACACGTGTGCGAGGGGGTCACACACGCGTGTGCGAGGTGGTATCACACGTGTGCAATGAAGTTACACGCGTGTGTGCGAGGGGGGTTGTCCCACACGCGCGTGCGAGGGGGTCGCACACGTGTGTGCACGGCGGGAGGCCCCCCGTGTTGCACACGTGTGGGGGGGGTCGGGGGAGCACACGCGTGTGCAGGGGGGCCGTGGGCGTGCACGTGGGGGGGGTCACACGTGTGTGTGTGCCTGTGCACGCGTGTGAGAGTCTGTGCACACACCTGTGTGCTTGGCGTGTTCACATGTGTGTGGTGTGTTCACATGTGTGTGGTGTGTTCACACGTGTTTGTTCACACGTGTGTGTTTGGTGTGTCCACACGTGTGTGACGTGTTCACATGTGTTTTATGTGTTCACACACGTTTTTTCACACGTGTGGCTGTGTGCACTCACACATGTATGCATTTGGTGTGTTCACACATGTGTAGCATGTTCAGACATGTTTGGTGTGCTCACACACGTGTGTGTGGCATGTCCACGTGTGTTCTTGGTGTGTTCACCCGTGTTCGGTGTGTTCACACATGTGTGTGGCGTGTTCCCCCCATCCACGTTCACGCGGAGCCCGGTTACACACGTGTGCGCCCGTCCATCCCCATGTGCACATGTGTGCTCACACACACACAGAGTCCCGGGGTGCACACGCGTGTGTTTGCACACACGTGCCAGGGTTTTTCACACGCGTGTTCCCTCGTGTCCGTGGTGAGGTGTGTGTGTGTGTGTGTCCCCTTGGTCACGTGTTCCCCTGGTGTGTGATGGTCACGTGTGTCCAACGATGTTCCCACGTGTGCAGAGACCCCACATGTGTGTTCAAGTGTGTTTGAGGTGTGTGTGCCCTCACACACGTGTTGCTGTGCCTCTCACACGCATGTTACCATTGTCTCTCTCACACGTGTTCTACCGTGTCTCTCACACGTGTTACCATGTCTCACACACGTGTCTTGCTGTGTTTTTCACACGTGTTGCTGTGTCTCACACATGTGTGTTACCATGTCACACACACGTTGCTGTCTCTCTCACATGTGTGTTCCAATGTCTCTCACACGTTACCGTGTCTCACACGTGTTACCGTGTCTCTCATGTGTTCCCATGTCTCTCACACGTGTGTTCCGTGTTTCTCACACGTGTGTTCCATGTCTCTCTCATGTGTGTTCCCTGTCTCTCACACGTGTGTTCCATGTCTCTCACACACGTGTCCTGTGTCTCTCACACGTGTGTTCCGTGTCTCTCACACACATTACCATGTCTCACACGTGTGTTCCGGTCTCTCACACGTGTGTTCCGTGTCTCTCACACGTGTGTTCCGTGTCTC
>NW_020891426.1:0-425 GCF_003945725.1 Corapipo altera
TTATTTATTTATTATCTTTTAAAATTTTATTTATTATTATTTACCTTATTTTATTTATTTTTTTATTCTTTTTATCTATTTTCTTTTTAAATTTTACTTATTTCCTCTCTCTTATTTTATTTATTTATTATTTTTATTTATTATCTTTTTAAATTTCGTTTATTTCATTTCTCCTATTCTATTTATTTATTATCTTTTTTAAATTTCATTTATTTTATTTCTCTTATTTTACTTATTTATTATTTTTATTTATTATCTTTTAAAAATTTTATTTCTTTTCTCTCTCTTATTTTATTTATTCATTATTTTTATTTATGTTCTTTTATTTATTTTATACATCTTATTTTTATTATTTATTATTTTTATTTATTACTTTTTCTTATTATCTTTTTAAAATGTCATTTATTTTATTTATCTTATTTTAC
>NW_020891426.1:435-1391 GCF_003945725.1 Corapipo altera
CTTTTAAAAAATTTTATTTATTTTATATATCTTATTTTTATTATTTAATATTTTTATTTATTACTTTTACTTATTATCTTTTTAAAATGTCATTTATTTTATCTTATTTTACTTATTTATTCTTTTTATTTATTTCCTTTAAAAATTTTAATTTTTTACTTGTTTATTTTATTTATTTATTCTTTTAATTTATTCTCCTTTTAAATGTTATTTATTTCATTTGTATTATTTAATTTCTTTCCGATTCCCGCTCCAGCGCGGCCGTTCCCGACCCGCGGGGATGGAGGAGCTGCTGCTGCAGCTGCGGGCGGAGGTGACGCGGCTGCGGCTCCTCAGCCGCGAACAGGGGAGGATCCTGCGGGGGCTGCGGCCGAGGGAGGGCCCCGGCCCGGGTGAGCCCCAAACTGCACCCGGGGACCCCAAATTGCACCTTGAAGGTCCCCAAATTACACCTTGAGAGTCCCCAAAACTGCACCTGGGGGACCCCAAAACTGCACCTTGAAAATCCCCAAACTGCACCTGGGGCGTCCCCAAATTGCACCTCGGGGGTCCCCAAATTGCACCTCAGGAGACCCCAAAACTCCACCTTGAAAATCCCCAAACTGCACCTCGGGGGACCCCAAACTGCACCTCGGGGGTCCCCAAAACTGCACCTGGGGGACCCCAAAACTGCACCTTGAAAATCCCCAAACTGCACCTTGGGAGTCCCCAAAACTGTGCCTTGAAGGTCCCCAAAACTGCACCTTTGGGATCCCCAAACTGTACGCTGGTGGTCCCCAAAAATGCACCCCAAATTGCAACTCAGGGGACCCCAAAAATGCACCTTGGGGGTCTCCAAACTGCACCTCAGGGGACCCCAAAACTGCACCTGGGGGACCCCAAACTGCACCTTTGGGATCCCCAAAACCACACCTCGAAAATCCCCAAAACTGCACCTCGGGGGTCCCCAAACCTGC
>NW_020891427.1:0-1390 GCF_003945725.1 Corapipo altera
GGGGGTCCCACTGGTGCCCCCCCCAGCCCAGAGACCCCAACAGAGACCCAGAGCTGAGCTGTTTATTGGGGTGCACTGGGGGGCACAGAGGCCCCAAGCCCAGGGGATGGGGGGGCACAGAGACCCCCCCCCGGGCACTGCAGGGACACAGACACCCCTGGGGAGGGGTTTGGGGTGGGGGAGGACCCCCCAGCCCCGTGCTGGGGTCACAGGCGGGTATTTACAAGCAGCCACTGGGACCTGCAGGGCAGGGGGGTCCCAAGGCCAGGGGGTGGCGGGGGGAGGTCCCAGGGGGGTCCCTGGGGGGGTCCCCAGGACTCTGTCACTTCTGGAGCCGCTTGATGCGGGCGTCGATGTCGGCGAAGTTGTCCTCCACAATGGCCAGGTTGTCCTTCATCGTCTTCTGCACCTGGGGGGACACGGGCGGGACGGGGGTCACGGGGGGTCATGGGGGGGGAACAGGACTGGGAGGGGGCTGTGGGGGCTCCGGGGGGGTCCCACCTCTGCCAGCAGCGCCGCGTTGTCCTTGAGGGCCCCCGCGACGTCCTGCTGGGTCGTGTCCAGCTGCACCAGCACCTGCCCGAACTGGGCGGCTGCGGGGGGGACACACACCTGAGTGTGGGGGAGGGACACAGAGGGACGGGACCCCCCCCCGGCGCCCCCAGAGCCCCCCCCAGGGCTCACCCTGCTCGTGCAGGTCCCGCAGGGTCACCAGGCGCTGAACCACGTCGGGCAGGGCCGAGGCCACCGAGTCCCAGCGCTGCAGCGTCTCGTACAGCTGCTGGATCTGGGGGGACGGGGGGTCAGCACAGACTGGGGGGGGTCAGCACAAACTGGGGGGGTCAGTATAGCATGGGGGGGGGTCAGCACAGCCCGGAGGGGGTCAGCACAGACTGGGGGGGTCAGTATAGCATGGGGGTGTCAGCACAGCCCGGGGGGGTCAGTATAGCATGGGGGGGCTCAGCACAGCCCGGGGGGGGTCAGCACACATTGGGAGGGTCAGTATAGCTGTGGGGGGGTCAGCACAGCCCGGGGGGGGTCAGCAAAGACTGGGGGGGGTCAGCATGGCCCAGGGGGGGTCAGTATGGCCCTGAGGGGGTCAGTACAGCTCTGGGGGGTCAGCACAGCTCTAGGGGGTCACTACAGCTCTGGGGGGTCAGTACAGCTCTAGGGGGGTCAGTACAGCTCTGAGAGGGTCAGTATAGCATGGGGGGGGCAGTACAGCTCCGGGGGGTCAGTACAGCTCTGGAGGGGTAAGTACAGCTCTGGAGGGGTCAGTATAGCATAGGGGGGGCAGCACAGCTCTGGAGGGGTCAGTACAGCTCTGGGGGGTCAGTACAGCTCTGGAGGGGTCAGTACAGCTCTGGGGGGTCAGTATAGCCCAGGGGGT
>NW_020891428.1:0-1390 GCF_003945725.1 Corapipo altera
CCTGTCCAAGCCCCTGCCCAATGTACCTGTGCAGCCCATCGACCAGGGCAGCCACAGAGACTTTGTCCCAAACGGGGACTGAAAAAAAGGGACACGGCCCTGAGGTCGCTGCACTGTGAGAAGAAGAACAGCCTCTGTGTCTTGCAGAGGGAAAGCCAGAGTTCTGGCAACTGTTTTGGACTTCAGCCTACAAGGACCTTTATCCCCCACATTGAAATCTCAGCCTGAGAGCCCAGGAAATGGGAGTGAAGGGTCCAGACTGTGGTGGGGGAAAAAACAGTTTTCTCCCTGAAGTTATAAAATGATAAACCCCCAGGGGGTGGTTACCCTTGAGGTTGAACCAATGAGCTCTTCTGCAAAATATAAACATATACCCAGACCGGAAAAGAAGGGTAATTGTTGTTGTTGTAGGAGAAGTAGCCACATTGTGAGGACACGAGGAGAAGGGGCAGGAGCCCCACTGGGCTCTGGCCCCCCCAGCCCCCAGCTGGGTGGCTACAGAGACTTGGAACAGTGTAAGACTGGATTAATTATCTGTAGCTGAGAAGACTGGATTAATTATCTGTAGCTGAGAAGCTGGGCATTTTTCTCCTCCACCGTGAGCAGCAGCAGGAACAGTGTGCGGAGAAACGGTGGCAGAGAGCCAGAAGGAGATAAGAACTGAAGAAGCAGCAAACAAACATGCAGCCGAGTAGGAAGACACAGAGTTGTCTGAGAGAGAGAGCAGCAGAGAGTGAGTTTGGGTAAGAACTGAAACAAAGTCCCGAAACCCCTCTGAGACCTCCTAGATAAGAGGAAGATGATGGACTCTTACTTAAGAAGAGTCTTAGAGTGCTACAGCACTGAAAAGAGAGGAGCTGAGACACTCAGGGCTTCCTGGAGCTGGACCAGGACGGCCAAAGGAATGAGAGGAGGGCTTCACCCCACCTGCCCCCCTGCTGCTGTTAAGCAGAGCACAGGAACTCTGCAAAGGGAATTTGAATCCCTTGAAGATAGGGACCATCACGAAGGCTCCTGTACTTCATGGTATGACGTGGTGAAGTGACCTTTGTCCCGGTGAACACAGCCCACAGAAGAGAAGACCCTCACTTGGAGTCAAAGGGCCAAGAAGGGCTTGGATACCCCCCTCGTGTGTACTGACAGAGATCCAGCTACAACTGCTGCATGAAAGAAGAGAGCCTGCTGCCCTAGAGACACTGCTGCTCTGACACTAGAAGGGATCTCTTCCTTCTTCCCTCCTGGACTTCTATTTGGAGAGAGAAGAGATTTGACCCATTGCAAATACTGCTTTGTCATGGTAGAGATAGTTGAGATTGTGTGTCTAATGTATTGCAATATTTATTTTGTACAGTCATTGTAATATATACTCCCTTCCCCCCATTTTGAGTCT
>NW_020891429.1:0-690 GCF_003945725.1 Corapipo altera
GTCTGGAGCTGAAAAATCCCAATCCCGGGCTCCTGGAAGGGCTCCCGTGGCTCCGGGGGAAGATTTGCCGCCCTTGGAAAGGGAGATCAGAGGATGGAGGGAACTGGAACGGGATCAGAGAGCGACTCCAGGGTGGGCTGAGACCAGGGAGGGGCTGGAATGGGATCAGCTATTTTGGGATTCTGCTCAAAAATTCACCAGGATCACCTCGGGGCTCCAGGGAGTTGGGATGGGAGAAACAGAGGCCCAAGCTCTGGGAATGGAACGGGATGTTCCCAGGCAGGATCAGAGCTGGGAACTGGGACAGCTCTGGTGCTGTTACAGAGAGCTCAGCTGGAAAGCTCAGGATGTTCCCAGCTGGAATGTTCTGCTCCTGGAATACAGCAGTGCCAGAGGATCCAGGTAACAGAGGCTGGAGCCAGGCTGGGAGAAATGGGAATGTCCAGCCTGGAGAAGGGAAACTCCAGGGAGACCTTGGAGCACATTCCAGGGCCTAAAGGGGCTCCAGGAGAGCTGGAGAGGGACTGGGGACAAGGGATGGAGGGACAGCACACAGGGAATGGCTTCCCAGGGTTAGGTGGGATATTGGGAAGGAATTCCTGGCTGGGAGGGTGGGGAGGGGCTGGGATGGAATTCCCAGAGAAACTGTGGCTGCCCCATCCCTGGGAGTGTCCAAGGCCAGGTTGGATC
>NW_020891429.1:700-1390 GCF_003945725.1 Corapipo altera
GTCTGGAGCTGAAAAATCCCAATCCCGGGCTCCTGGAAGGGCTCCCGTGGCTCCGGGGGAAGATTTGCCGCCCTTGGAAAGGGAGATCAGAGGATGGAGGGAACTGGAACGGGATCAGAGAGCGACTCCAGGGTGGGCTGAGACCAGGGAGGGGCTGGAATGGGATCAGCTATTTTGGGATTCTGCTCAAAAATTCACCAGGATCACCTCGGGGCTCCAGGGAGTTGGGATGGGAGAAACAGAGGCCCAAGCTCTGGGAATGGAACGGGATGTTCCCAGGCAGGATCAGAGCTGGGAACTGGGACAGCTCTGGTGCTGTTACAGAGAGCTCAGCTGGAAAGCTCAGGATGTTCCCAGCTGGAATGTTCTGCTCCTGGAATACAGCAGTGCCAGAGGATCCAGGTAACAGAGGCTGGAGCCAGGCTGGGAGAAATGGGAATGTCCAGCCTGGAGAAGGGAAACTCCAGGGAGACCTTGGAGCACATTCCAGGGCCTAAAGGGGCTCCAGGAGAGCTGGAGAGGGACTGGGGACAAGGGATGGAGGGACAGCACACAGGGAATGGCTTCCCAGGGTTAGGTGGGATATTGGGAAGGAATTCCTGGCTGGGAGGGTGGGGAGGGGCTGGGATGGAATTCCCAGAGAAACTGTGGCTGCCCCATCCCTGGGAGTGTCCAAGGCCAGGTTGGATC
>NW_020891430.1:0-1390 GCF_003945725.1 Corapipo altera
GAAACCATACTAATTCTCTAGTACCTTTTGGTGTGAAAGCTTCTCCACCAAACAGGTAAACTTTCCTCCACCAGTACCCAGTGAATAATCTAAGATCTTTACCTTCTATAATTATATGCTTAAACATACTAACAAATTGTGCTCCAACAAAACTAAAAATACTGTGCCTTAACAACACTAAAATGTGCTCATAATGCTGAAAAATTGTGCTCTTGTAATACTTACTTTAAAGTTTGTACAATACACTCTTTTAAATCCTTAATTCCATGTGCTTAAAAAATATACTAAAAAGGTGTATATGACTAAGAAAAACTATGTTTATAATACTAAAAAGAACTGTGCTCCAAAAACTGTGTTCTAACAATATTGAGGAAACTGTTAGCCACAACAGCTCAATACCTGCTGTTACCTGCAGAAAACAGCATCAACCTTGTTCTTTCTTTCCAAGGCTTCATTCATCATGCAGGCAGCTACGAACACCTGTGTACAAAAAAAGCTTAACATATGAAACAACTTTTGCAAGTGAACTGAGGGGGTTGCCACCTGTTCTCTCCCCATTTCTGTCTTGCAAGAGTGTTTTACAAATTCTTAAATCACTGACCCCTATACCAAATACATAGCATTGCCCGGCAATTTGGTAGTATTTTTCAAACTGGACAAGCACTCCACCCTTTTAAAGTTTGTCTAGTTTCGATATGATATAGACTTTTACCCCAAAAATTGTTATTGCACAATCACATATAATCTTGGGAAGACTCGTAAGCCAAAAGGTTTCTGTCATATGCTGATTCCAAATAAATCTTGCTACCCACTGTAACACTACTGGGATGAAATACATACAAATATGAGCACTGCAAAATAATCAATATCTGATGTAGAATTCCCAAACCACACCAGTCTGCCTGAGTTTCACAAACATCACTGGTGTGACATGAACAGCACAGAAACAGACCATTGTATACAGCGACAACCATTAGGCCTCGGGATGTTACAAGTTCTACAGCCTTCCATTGTCTTCTCTTCCTCTTAGTGACACGGTTGTTCCATCCCAGGAGGCAAAACCAAGCACAGTTGCAGACACTCTGCACACGGCATCACATATGTCCTTCACTTCTTGAAGTCAGGGTTTAGCTTTAGCTTTTACCTTTAACACTGCTGCAAGAACAACTTGGCAGCACACAGTTCAGGAGAGTTTGTTTCTAAATTTTGGTTAAATTCATAATACAAATGTAATCATATTATAACTTTCTATGCTGGAGAAAAATGCAAGTTGTGATTCCAACTCTGATCCTTGCTTGCTAGCAATATAATACCACATACAAAAAGAATAAGTGGAAACACCCTGTTGGTGACAGAGATTTCCTTAACTCTGGAATAGTAGAGTCAGGGA
>NW_020891431.1:0-1389 GCF_003945725.1 Corapipo altera
CAGGGCTTTTTCAGGCCCTGAGCCTGGAGGGGAGAGGTGCTCCCCCCTCCCCCACCGCACGTGGCCCCATGGCCAGCAGGGAGACAGGTCACAGGACACCGGGCGTGGAGAGGAGGCAAGAGAGAGTTTATTGTGGGGGGATGTTACATTTATAGGGTTTAGGGGGATTCACAGAGTAACCAATTAGAAGTCTCAAGGGGTTTACAGGAACACCCAATCACAGGAAGAGGTTAACAAAGGCCAATGGGACACACCTCAGGACACCTTCCCAGGACATTCCTGCATGGATAACAAAGGGGGTGCTGGGAAGAAGAAGCATGTGTTTGCAAAGACACCACCAAAAGCCATTTTAAAACCTGTTTAAACCACAGTTTTCCCATATAATGCAGGTTTAATGCTACATTTCCACCTTTTTTATTCTTTAGAGCTGAATATGCTTTTATTGATATATGGATTTTAAATTTACCCTATTCTCTTAGTGTCTGAGGGTGTCCCTATAAAACAAAATTTAAAAAGGTCTTTATTGATGTATTTACAAACAGGTTTTTCACTTGCACAAACTTTCAATTTACTGCTGAACCAAACAAACCACTTATTGTTATTAATTTAGTTTCATTAGAGTCCAAATGGGTCTTTTCTTCTGTTTCTCGGAGGTAGTCTCGGCGTCCAGGGCGGAGCGGCGGCGGCTGCCCCGGGCCGCATGGCGGGACGGGGGGGTGCTGTGTGCGGCAGGAGCAGGGCGGAGGAGGGATCGGCGGGATCTGCCGGGGCCGGGGGCGGCGCGATCGGTGTACTCAGCCAGGGCCGCCAGCGGCGCCAGGGTCTCGGCGGGGCGGCGGCGGCACCGCGGTGTCCGGTCCGGTTCGTTGCGGGGCCGGCCCGGGGCCGGCATCAAGCGGCACGGCGGGCGGCCGGGAGCCGCGATTGCTGCGGAGCTGTTTCAAGCAGCTTTAACCCTTTTTTCGCCATGCTGGCGTGCTCTTGAGTCCCTTGCTGGAAACGGAACTAGCTTTCGGGTTAGCAAAGCAGTCTTATTAGATAACTTGCGGATGGAATTAAATATGTTCTTTAAGCTTTCTTTTTCTCTCTTAAAGAGGCATGCACGCTTCTTGTAGTTACAGGTTTACGGGGGAGAGGTTTAGGGAGTATGCCGAAGTTTGCTTCCTACCTGACTCAGGCGGATTGATGAAGTGTTCAAAACAGCTGCAGTCTGCTAACACTTCGAGCCGCTTAAACTCCGGAGCGCCTGGAACACAGATTCGCCCCCATCTGTGCCTTAGGAATCAACCTATCTTCATAGAAGAGTTCAGTAAGATTCGTTTCTTCACACGGTGGCACCAGTTCTGGATTCCTGTCCCCATCCTCGGCGTGGGGCTGGCCCAGTTCTAG
>NW_020891432.1:0-1389 GCF_003945725.1 Corapipo altera
ACGTCTGTATTCAGATTGCCAAGTTCCCCTTAAGTTTCTCCCGGAGTTACATAATCTCGCTTCCCATCACTTAAGTGTTATTTTTATGCTTTTACATTACCGTAGATAACAATAAGCCAAGCAGCTCCATCCCTGCTTTCCTTTGCAACCAAACTGCCCTAAAATAAACACACATATTCCAACACCCGTCCCTTCGGTGTCTTCACTGTGAGGGCGACTCTGTGAGGGCAGTTCTGTGAGGGCAACTCTGTGAGGGTGACTGTGAGGGCGACTCTGTGAGGGAGGTTCTGTGAGGGCGACTGTGAGGGCAACTCTGTGAGGGCAGTTCTGTGAGGGCGACTCTGTGAAGGCGACTCCCTGAGGGCGACTCTGTCAGAGCGACTCTGTGAGGGCAGTTCTGTGAGGGCGGTTCTGTGAGGGCGGTTCTGTGAGGGCAGTTCTGTGAGGGCGATTCTGTGAGGGAAATTCTGTGAGGGTGATTCTGTGAGGGCAACTCTGTCAGGGCGACTCTGTGAGGGCAGTTCTGTGAGGGCGACTGTGAAGGTGACTCTGTGAGGGCAGTTCTGTGAGGGTGATTCTGTGAAGGGGATACTGTGAGGGTGATTCTGTGAAGGGGATTCGCTGAGGGCAACTCTGTGAGGGCAGTTCTGTGAGGGCGAGTCTGTGAGGGCGACTCTGTGAGGGTGGTTCTGTGAGGGCAGTTCTGTGAGGGTGACTCTGTGAGGGCAGTTCTGTGAGGGTGACTCTGTGAGGACAGTTCTGTGAGGGCGACTCTGTGAGGGCGACTCTGTGAGGGCGACTCTGTGAGGGCAGTTCTGAGGGTGTTCCGCCATCTTGGCTCCCTCAGGGTGAACGGGGCAATCCCAGGACCCACAGATGTTCTCTCGGGTCTTTCCCTGCCCTGGATGTGGTGAGCGGCCCCCGCAGCTCCCGCACCGACCAGGACACGAGGGATGGCGGTGGGGCCGAGAGACAGCGGTGGGGCCGTACAAACTTTAATATAAATGTAAAAAAAGGAGAAGGAGAGAGAAGCACAGCAGCAGCACTGATACAGTAAGTCTGCTGAGGCCACAATCAGGACATTCACACTCATATTCATAGATTCATATAGCGTTCAGCAGCAGCTAAATACTTCACACGCGCACATTCAAGCACCATACTGATGTATCTACACTGTTAGGGTGTAAATGTATAGTGACAGAGAATCAGGAATATCACTCTCTCTGGAAAAAACTTCTTCCTAATATCCAACCTAAACCTCCCGTGGCACAGCTGAAGACCCAGCCCTCTTGTCCTACTGCTGCTTCCAGAGAGAAGAGCCCGACGCCCACCTGGCTACAACCTCCTGTCAGGGAGTTGCAGAGTGAGGAGGTGGTGACCGGATCCCAA
>NW_020891433.1:0-1389 GCF_003945725.1 Corapipo altera
CCCCGTCCAACCTGGCCTTGGACCCTTCCAGGGATGGGGCAGCCACAGCTTCTCTGGGCAACCTGTGCCAGGGCCTCACCACCCCACAGGGAAGGATTTTGCCCAACCATCTAATCCAACCCTGCTCTGTCAGACTTTGGAGGACTGCCAGAGGCATCCAAAAACTTGAGCTGCTTCTGTGTCACAGCTGTGCAGTCCCAGGGGGTGCTCAGGAGAGACAGATGAAAGTGTGATTTGTCATCAGTTTTGGACAGCCTGAGCTGCAAGGATACATGGGTACATGGCTGCCATAGAACACCCCTTTGGGAGCTGGCTGTGCCTCCTGCTCTGCTAAAGTCTGGTCTAGGATTAATCCCATGTGGGGTGGGAGCTGGAACATCACTGCTGCAGCAGCACAGCCCCCCAGTGCCCACAGGAACCACTGACTGCTGTCACTGGGATTTTGGGTTTCTGAGAGGCCTCTGAACAGGAGTCCCAAGCCTGTTGGGGTTCCTCAAGGTTTGGCAGTGGCTTTCTCCACTCACTGAGCAAGGACTGCTACTGGGTGAGTCTGGACAACACTCTCAGGGAAAGGGTGGGATTGCTGGGGGGTCTGTGCAAGGCCAGGGTTTGGACTTTGATGGTCCTTGTGGGTCTCTTCCAGCTCAGGCTGTTCTGTGATTCTGTGACTCTGTAGATATAATCCAGCCTTGATTTGTTTGTGCTTGCTCTACATTTTATGTGATGGCGACTGGCCCATGTTGCCCAGAGAAGCTGTGGCTGCCCCATCCCTGGGAGTGTCCAAGGCCAGGTTGGATGGGGCTTGGAGCAACCTGGGCTGGTGGAAGGTGTCCCTGCCCATGGCAGGGGGTGGAATGGGATGAGCTTTGAGGTCCCTTCCCACCCAAACCATTCTGGGATTCTGTGACTCAAGAGAAGGAGAAAAATGTTCCTTCTGATTTCTGTCCCAGGCCATGAATCAGTTCTCTCATCCCCAGCACTCACACATTCATGCTCAGCACAAAACACCCGCTCAGGGAAACTGGATAATTGAGGCTGAGCACTGTTTAATCATCCTGCTCCATTCTGGAGCAAGGAAAAAATTACTGCAGGTTGATTTAAAGTATTTTATACAGAGAAGATCAGTCAGCACTAAATGCTGCAGGTTTTCACAGCCCTGTTCCTGCAGCTTTACCAGCTCAGTGTTCTGCTCCCACAGTGCTCAGAACAATCAGCTTTAACTTCTCTCTGCCAGCTCAAGGCCAGGCCTCTTCCCTCCTGGAAAACACCAGGCTGGGGCTTTTCTAATCCCTGCCAGGAGGGGCTGATGGTCCATCTTTATCCCCGTGGCACCAGTCAGTGGGTGGTGACATGCAGGGAGTGCCCTCGTGCCCACACCCCGGGGGGGGG
>NW_020891434.1:0-1389 GCF_003945725.1 Corapipo altera
TTATTTTATTATAAAATATTTTATTATTTTATTATATTATAAAATATTATATTAATTGAATTAATTATAGTTTATTATAATTGCTTTTAATTAACTAATTGCCTTTATTAATCCGTGCTGTAATTCCCAGGAATGCCCCAGAACCTCCTGCTGGAATTAGGGAATGTTCCTGGATCCCTTCTCGCCTGGAGGACCCCGTTCAGCCCATCAGGGATCCAGTTAATTACCCTTAATTAATTAATTCCCTGATGGGCTGAACGGGGTCCTGCAGGTGAGACGGGATTTGGGAATGAGCCGGGAATTGGGAATGATCCCGGGATCGGGATGGGGAAATCCCAGATCCGGCAGGAGGGGCTGGGAATGACCAACATGGATTAATTAAAGGGAATTAATTTGGTTTTTAATTATAATTAAAATTAATTCCCTTAATTAATTAATTCCCTGATGGGCTGAACGGGGTCCTCCAGGTGAGAAGGGATTTGGGAATGATCCAAGGATCGGGATGGGGAAATCCTGGATCCAGTGGGAGGGGCTGGGAATGAACAGCATGGATTAATTAATGGAATTAATTTGGGGTTTTATTATAATTTATTATATTATTAATATTAAATTATTTTATTATATTATTTTATTATATTATTTCATCATTTGATTTTCTTATATAATATTATATTGTAATTAAATTAATTATATTTTTTTATAATTGCTTTTAATTAACTAACTCCTTTAATTAATTGCCCTTAATTAATCCGTGCTGTAATTCCCGGGAATGCCCCAGAACCTCCTGCTGGAATTAGGGAATGTTCCCGGATCCCCTCTCACCTGGAAGACAATTAAGGGCAATTAATTAATTCCTTGATGGGCTCCAGCGGGAGGGTCTGGGAATGACCAGCACGGATTAATTAAGGGCAATTAATTCAGGTTTTTATTATAATTTATATATTATATTATATTATATTATATTATATTATGTTATATATTATATTATATTATATTATATTATGTATTATATTATATTATCATTATATTATATTATATTATATTGAAATTAATTATAATTTATTATAATTATTTTTAACTAATTTTTTTAAACTAATCTCCTTAATTAGTTGCCCTTCATTAATCAGTGCTGTAATTCCCGGGAATGCCCCAGAACCTCCTGCTGGAATTAGGGAATGTTCCCGGATCCCTTCTCACCTGGAGGACCCCGTTCAGCCCATCAGGGAATTAATTCATTAAGGGGAATTAATTAATTAATTAAGGGCAATTAATTCAATCCCTGATGGGCTGAACAGGGTCCTCCAGGTGGGAAGGGATCCGGGAACATTCCCTAATTCCGGCAGGAGGTTCTGGGGCATTCCCGGGAATTACAGCACTGATTAATTAAGA
>NW_020891435.1:0-942 GCF_003945725.1 Corapipo altera
GTCCTGTCATCCTGGGTTGATCTGTGTGACATCAGAAGGCAAGGTGGCCCAAAAACTGGGGGGAAAAAGTCTCCAAAACCTACACAGTCTCAATATGGACACAAGCAAGATGGAGGAAAAACTCAGAAAGTTATGGTGTGTTTTTCTTGGGAAACATTCAGTTCATCCAAACAAACCCCAAACTGTACAAGATAATCTTTGCTGTGTGCCCCCCTTTTTTTTTTTTTAAAGTGAGATAAAAATCACTTCTACAATTTCATACTAAAAAAACCTTCATGGATAAGAAGCAGTATAAACACAGCATAATGCAAGATGCAGGTATCAGTGTTGTGGAACAACTTAGTAGTGCCCCTGGCACCTGCTTGGATACAGAGATAACCCAGAAGTGAAGACTAAATGCAGCCACAGCAGCAGCTGCAACCAGCAGAATTCCCTCTCTTGAGAAAACCTATTTTTATAAATTATTCCTGTTCTTAAATACAAAGAATAGACAAAAACCCTATTATCAAGACCTGTAGAGGCCATTTAGCTGCTGTAATGATCTACCCCATCGAACCTGAGACAAAAGCCACGTACCTCCCATACAGAATCATAGGCTGAATTCAGTTTGGAAGCCCCCCCTCCAGAAGGTTGGAATGTGCCATATCACTCAACAAACAACCCCACAGTATCCTAACAAACCCTAATGGGATGCAGGATCCAGCTCAGTGTAACTGCATGACCCTTATAGACCTTTGGCACAGGAGAGCAACAACTCACATGCCTCACATGCACTCCCCAGCCCACCCCAAATGTACAGAGGTGGCTTCACTGTTCCCACAGCATTCTCTTGATCTGGTTCCACGGAGATCAGAGTGTGATCTCTGAACTGCAGTCTGATTTTGCTGTCTATTTTTGGCAATTTCCCACCTAAGAAAAATAAATCCTCCTTAGAAAGGAAGA
>NW_020891435.1:1042-1388 GCF_003945725.1 Corapipo altera
CAAATAACTATAATAAATAGCAAGCTAGAGCCCAGGGAAAACTGCTACCAGTTAAATGCTCTCGGGATACAGTTCATCACAGCTGCCAGTTCCAGTCTGGGATAATCTTTATTCCACTCTAAGGCAGTGTCATTTCTCCCACTAGACACGGGGAGCAAACACACCCGTGGGGCCTCACGGCACATGAAGCTGATGTTGGACTGTGATCTTTGCCTACCATAAAATACTAAAAGTCCCAAGAGGAGCAGAGTTAGCAACAGCTCTACCATGGCATCAGCCAGTTTTAGTAACTTCCAAACCCACCTGGAGTCAAGGAGTCGGAGTCACATCCCAAGCAAGGCGGCAG
>NW_020891436.1:0-1388 GCF_003945725.1 Corapipo altera
GGGACAGGAGGGCTGGAATGGGATGGGACGAGATGTGGGATGGGTAGGGTGGGACTGGATGGGACATGACAAGACTAGGCAAGACTCAACAGGATGGATGGGATGGGGACAGGGTGAATGGGATGGGATGGGATGGGACAGGGTATGATGAGACAGGATGGATGGGATGGGATAGGGGGGATTGACGGGACAGGACGTGCTGGGATGGATAAAAGCAGGATAAGACTGGACAGGGCATGAGAGTATAGAGAGGGATGGGGTGGGGTTGGAGAGAATAGGACTGGATGGGATGAGACAGGATGAGGTAGATGGGACAGGATGGGACAGAGCAGGAGGGGACGGGATGGGACTGGAGGGTCGGGAGGGGAGGGGCGGTCCCGTCCAGTGGGGGGGTCTCGCCCTGGGGTCCGTCCCGGGGGCCGGGGGTGTTGGTGGGTCCATTTCCACGGCGCCGCCGCCTCCGGCCGCCATTTCAGAGCCCGCGGGGCCCGAGGCCGCGGGGAAGGGCGGGGGGGCCCGACGGGGCGGGGACGGGCGGAGGGAGCGGCCCCGGGGCCTCCCCACCGACCCCCGGCCCCTCCCCGGCCCCCGCTGTCGCACCGAGCACACCCCGGTGCCTGCCCGGTGCCCGCCCGGTGCCCTCCAGTCCCTCCCACTGCGCCACCCCAGCCCAGTCAAACCAGTTCCCCCCAGTGCCCCGTCAGCCCAGTTACCCCGGGAACAGCCCCAGTTCCCCCCCGTTCTTCCCCAGTTCCTCCGACAATAGCCCCAGTTCCTCCCAGTTCCTAGCAGCCACTCCCCAGTTCCCCCCTGTCCTTCCCCAGTTCCCCTCGATCTCTCCCCAGTCTCTCTCCAGCCCCCCCGGGAACAGCCCCAGTTCCCCCGAGCCTCTTCCCTGTCAGCCCAGTTACCCCAGGAGAGCCCCAGTTTCCCCCAGTTCCCCCGGGAAGAGCCCCAGTTCGCCGCAGCCCGTCCCCAGTGCCCCAGTTCCCCCTGGTGATGCCCCCCTCCCCAGTGTCCCCAGCCCCCCCAGTTCCCGCCAGTCCCCCAGTTCCCCTAGTCCTTTTCCAGTCCCTCCCAGTCCCCCCCGTCCCCTCTCCGCCCAGCCCCCTATTGTCTCCAGTCCCTCTTCAACCTCCCCAGTCCCTCCGGTCCCCCCAGTGCCCCCAGTCCTCCTGCGCCCTCGCTCCCCCCAGGCCCTTATTCCCTCCAGTCCCCCCCAGTCCTTCCCCAGTCCCTCCAGTCTCCCAGTCGCCCCCAGTCCCTTCAGTCCCCCCACTGCCCCAGTCCCCTTGCCCCTCCCTCCTCCCAGCCCTCTATTCCCTCCAGTCCCTCCAGTCTCCCCAGTTCCCCAATCCCTCCAGTCCGCCGTCTCCCCACTCCCCCCA
>NW_020891437.1:0-1388 GCF_003945725.1 Corapipo altera
CCCAAAGCCTGTCAGCCCTCGCTGGCGTTGCTGTTCCTGCAGCACCAGGCAGGACGCTCAGGGGGTCACCCCGGACCCCCCTTTGCCACCCTCCTCTGCCCCACTGCTGTTGGGTGGGGGGGAACACCCCCATCAGACCCCCAGGGATGGACAGGGACACCCCCAGTGTGGATCCACCCCCCCAGAGCTCCAGGGAATCCCTCCAAGCCTCATGTGATGGGGGACACAAAGGGACCCTTCAACCTTCTGTCCCACCTCCCTCTTCCCCCTCTCCCTCCTCTTTCCCAATGTCCCCCCAGTCCCCAGACCCTCCGTGCTCAGCCAGGGGCCCCCAACCCCTCCCACTTATTTGGGGGTCACAACCCTCCTCACACTCAGTTTTGGGGCTCCCACCCCTTTTCCCTTCTCTCCTGCCCCTCTCCGATCATCCCATCAAACCACAGCTTCCCCCGTACTCTGCTCTGGGGGTCTCAGCCCCTCAACCACTGAGTTGAAAGGCTCCCACCCCCCTTTTTCCACATGTTCTCCCCTTTCCCCCTCCCTTTTCCCTGTCATCCCCTGTTGCCGGTGGGAGTGGAAGGCTTAGACAAAGTTCATTGAAGAAGTCCTGCCCTTGAGTCCCAGAGGAAAAAAAGGACTCCCTGGCTTTCTAAACTCCTGCTCAGAGAGGAGCCTGGGAGTGGCTGGATCCAATCTCAGACCAGGATTATGCCAAGCGTTGGAATTTAAGGAATTACAGAGCTGTGATTCAACCACTTTTGTCCTGCAGGTTTTAATGATGGCAAATCAGATATATGGATATAAAATGAACTATTCATTATGACAGATGAACAGACAAAAGATTTTAATCAGAATTATTACTGCACAATAAAGCACTAAAACTACCAGTAGTACAGGATAAGATTGTTGAATCAATTATACTAAAGCTGGGAAAAAAGAAATAATTATTAGGTAGAGATTTGATGTAACTCCCCCAGACCAAGGCTCCTGGGGAGATCTCTTTTGCCCACCCTTGAGGAGTGACCTTGTGGGGGTCCCCAGGCAAGGGAGAAATCTCCACTCATACACCCCAAGAAGGTTATGTTGGAAGAACCTGCCTCTGGGAAAGGGGACTGGAACTTTATAGTATAAAGTGATGGACTGACAGCCCTTGGACTCCACGGGTTGCCTCACCATCAGGATGTTAATTCAGGGTTGAACCCAGATGGGTTTCAACATCTCCTGGCCTGGCCTGGGCCCCTCTCAGCTCAGCACTGATACATTTGCAACTAGGGCATTGTCTTGGTCCCATTCCAAGGGAGAATGCCCTGCCACAGTGTCCCAGTGTTCCTGTAATTCCAGGAGGCCCTGCAGTGTCACAATGGTCCCTTGATTCCACAACTTTCCAA
>NW_020891438.1:0-1387 GCF_003945725.1 Corapipo altera
GTCCCACCTGTCACACCTGGCCTCCCTGGCACACGTGTGACAGGTGGGACAGGGGTGAGAGGTGTGACAGGTGTGATGGGTGATGAGTGTCACACATGTGCCAGGTGTGCCAGGGGTGACAGGTGTGACGGGTGTGATGTGTGACAGGTGGGACAGGTGTGATGGGTGTGATGTGTGACAGGTGGGACAGGTGATGAGTTTCACACATGTGACAGGTGTGACCGGTGATGAGTGTCACACGTGTGCCAGGGGGGCCAGGGGGGCCAGGGGTGCCAGGTGTGATGGGTGTCATGTGTGACAGGTGGGACAGTGTGCCAGGTGTGACAGGGGTGAGAGGTGTGACAGGTGTGATGGGTGATGAGTGTCACACATGTGACAGGAGTGCCAGGGGTGCCAGGGGTGCCAGGTGTGATGGGTGTCATGTGTGACAGGTGTGACAGTGTGACAGGTGTGACAGTGTCCCAGGTGTCCCAGGTGTGCCAGGTGTGCCCCTGTGCCATGACAGGGCTGCCACACGCACCGTGTCACGCCGTGACACGCGTGACCCCGAGTGACCCCTCCCACCAAACCCCTCCCCTCCCCCCAATGGTTCCCACGGCCCCATCGCGGCCGCCAGGGGGCGCCTCCCCGCTCCCGTCTCCATGGCAACGCCCCCGCGTGTCTCCATGGCAACACTCTGGTCACCAGGGGGCGCCCTCCTCCCTCCCCAAGCCCCGCCCACTCGGCTGATTGACAGGAAGGGGCGGAGCCAAATGCACAAGAACTGTCTAATCAGCGGTCAGGCCCCGCCCACGCACAAGAAGCCCCGCCCCTCCGTCGACGTGACATCACTTCCTGTCCGTCGGGGTGGCGGCAGCCATCTTGCTGAGAGGAGAAAGCCACGCCCCCTCTGTCGCGATGGGCGTTGTTTGTTGAGGCCCCGCCCTCTGCTGCGTGGGTGGGGCTTTCTCACGGCCAATGGGAGGACAGGGGAGGGTCACCAAGCCCCGCCCACAGCCCGGGAGTGACGCCTCAAAGCCTTGGAAGCTCCGCCTCCCCCAGGGGAAACCACGCCCACAGAGGAATGCCACGCCCACCAGGCCAAGACACACCTGGTTAGGGGGTAGCCACGCCCCCCAGTGTCAGGCCACGCCCCCAGGGAACACCTCACCTGGAATAGGCTCCTCCCCCTGCGTTAGGCCACACCCCTCAGCGAGCCAAGTCCCATTAAGCCCCACCCCTTGGGTGAGGCCACGCCCACCGGCATCCGGGGTCCCCCCCTTCCCGCCTCGGGGGCTCCTGGGGGAGGGGGGGGGGGAGGGGCCCAGGCAGCATTTTGGGGCAAATTCACCCATTTTTGGGGTCCCCCCATTCCCGTTCTCCCCGCGGGGGCGGAGCCTCGGGGGGG
>NW_020891439.1:0-1387 GCF_003945725.1 Corapipo altera
TCCCATCCCATCCCATCCCATCCCACACACCATAACTCCCCCATACACACCATAACTCCCTGATAGACACCATATCCTCCCTGACACTATATCCCCCCCATACACACCAGTTCCCCCATACACACCATATCCCCCCATACACACCATATCCCCCCACACACACCAGTTCCCCCATACACACCAGTTCCCCCATACACACCAGTTCCCCCATACACACCGTACCCCACCATGGAGCAAAGGGTGGGGGCAGAGGGGGCTCAGGGCTCTGCCCTGGCTGATTTGGGGGCTGCTGTGGGGCACCCCAGGGCTGGCCCAGGAGGGGCACAAGGAAGGTTCAGTGTCCCCTCAGCCCCAGCACCCCAGGACAGCCCTAAGGGTCAGCCCTAAGGGTCAGCCCTAAGGGTCACCCCATGCCACCAGCCATCAGCAGAACACTCTGGTCCCTTGGTGACACCTGTGGGTGAGGGACCATCCTCGTGTGTCACCCTGCCCAACCTGGCACCCTGCCCTACCTGACACTGTGTCCCCACATGTCACTCTGCCCCTACCTGTCACCTCATCCTCCCCATGTCAGCGTGTCCCTGCAGGTCACCTGTGACATGTCACGCTGTCCCTGCCTGTCACCCCCTCCCTCCATGTCCCTGCCCCTGCCGTGTCACCCTGTCCCTCTGTCGCGTTGTCCTTATCTCGTGCCCTGCCTAAAAACCCCCCGATCCCTGCGGGGCACCCGCCTGCCCGTCCCTGCAGCCTCTGGGACATGGGCACCACGGCTGGGGCAGCAGGGCTGTGGTGCCCTCGAACCCACCCTCGGGGACACGGGCACAGTGCCACAGGCAGAGCCAGGCAGCACTGCTGTCCCTGCCCACCAGATTTGGTGTCCCTGCCCCAGGGCACAGGGATCTGGGAGGGAGCCAGGACGAGGGGCTGCAGCAGGGACGGGATGATCTGGCCCGTGGGGGGCTGACCACGATGGCTGTGCCTGCACTGGGGGGCAACTGCAGGGCACAGGGATCCTTCCCAGGGATCCTTCCCTGGGAAAGGGCAGGAGAGGGAAGGTGGCCCCGGCAGTGGCTCCTCCATAGCCCCCATCATGTCCCCACCCCATTCTCTACCTCCTCCATCTCCCCCTCACCCCCTCCATCCCCTCTCCACAATATCTCCATCCCCTCCATGCCCCTCCATCCCTCCACTGCCATCCCTCCCCCCAACTCCTCCACCCCCCATGACCCCCTCCATCCCTCCTCCACCCCCCTTTATTGCCTCCTCCTTTTCCTGCCACCCTCTCCATCACCTCCATCCCCCTCCATCCCTGCTGCATCGTCCCTCTCATCCCCCTTCCACCCCCCTCCATCCCTCTTTCCATCACTGCTGCATCCCCCCTCCCACC
>NW_020891440.1:0-1387 GCF_003945725.1 Corapipo altera
GGGGATCAGGGGATCAGGGGGATCAGGGGATATGGGGACAGGAGGATCAGGGGGATCAGGGGGTCCTACCGAGAACGTGGGGCTCCTACCGGGAACGTGGGGGTCCTCCAAGCCCGTGGGGATCTTCCACTGGTCCACCTGCAGCTTGAGGGCGTTGACCTCGTCGATGTCCCCGGGGACCCTGCGGGGGGACAGAGGTGGGTGCCCGTCCGGGAGGGGGGGATGACCCCGCTCAGGACCTTTGGGTGCTCCGGGAGAGCCCGGAGGGGACGTCCTGGAGCCGTTTTGGGAGCTGGGGGAGGTCATTAAAGCCCTTGAGGTGAGGCCGGTGGAGAAGCCGCCGTGGCCTCGGAGCGAGGAGAATTTGGGGGGACGTGGCTTCTGCCACGAGGAGCTCGGGGTTGCCACCACCTTGGGGTCACCCACTGGGGGAGAAGGGCACCCCAAGGGCACGGGGAAGGGGGTGGCTGCCCCACAACGAGGTGGTTTGTGGCTTCCACCAGGAGAAGCTCCGGGTTGTTGCCATCACCTCGGGGTCACCCAGTGGGGGAGAAGGACACACAGGGAAGGAGGAAAACACCCCAAAATGAGGTGAGTCGTGGCTTCCGCCAGGAGAAGCTCCAGGTTGCCACTGGGGAAGGAGGAGGAGAAGGACATCCCTGGGGACAAATCCGGGGGACAAATGGAAGGGGGAAGCCACCCCATGACGAGGTCACTTGTGGCTTCCACCACGAGGAGCTCCAGGTTCTCACCACCTTGGGGTCACCCACTGGGGAAGGACACAGGGAAGGAGGAAAACACCCCAAAATGAGGTGATTTGTGACTTCCGCCAGGAGAAGCTCCAGGTTGCCACTGGAGGCACCCACAGGAGGAGAGGGACATCCCTGGGGACAAATGGAAGGGGGAAGCCACCCCATGACGAGGTCACTTGTGGCTTCCACCATGAGAAGCTCCAGGTTGTCACCACCTTGGGATCACCCAGTGGGGGAGAAGGACACGTGGAACAGGGGGTTGCCCTATAACTGGGTGATTCGTGGCTTCTACCCTGAGAAGCTCCAGGTTGTCACCACCTTGGGGTCACCCACTGGGGAAGGACACATGGAAGGAGGAAGGTACTCCAAAATGAGGTGATTTGTGGCTTCCCCCATGAGAAACTCCAGGTTGTTGCCACCTTGAGATCACCCAGTGGGGGAGAAGGACACGTGGAATGGGGGGGTTACCCTATAACGGGGTGATTCGTGGCTTCTACCCTGAGAAGCTCCAGGTTGTCACCACCTTGGGGTCACCCAGTGGGGGAGAAGGACACACAGGGAAGGAGGAAAGCACCCCAAAATGAGGCAATTTGTGGCTTCCCCCATGAGAAACTCCAGGTTGTTGCCACCTTGAG
>NW_020891441.1:0-1387 GCF_003945725.1 Corapipo altera
GAAGGCCTGGGGCCCCAGGGCAGATGGGTGAGGCTGCACTCTGGGGGGGTTGGCCTTTGACTCTTGGCTTTCAGGGGCCCCCAGGAGTCAGTGAGCCGGGCTAGGGACGAGGGGCTGGACTGGCTGGGATTGCCTGTGGGGTCTGGCCCAGAAAATGGAAGTGTCCCCATGGGGACAGCTGGAAAGGGCCCAAGAAGGAACTGCTGCCCCAGCGCAGGCTGTGGCAGTGGGGAGTGTGCAGGGGGGAGGAGGCTGGGCCAGAGCAGGGCTGGGCAAGAACGGCCAAGCCGCGGGTGGGTTCTCCCCCGGCCCCCAGGGCCCAGCCCCTGATGGGAGGGCCTTGGGCAGGGCCTGGGGCGACTGCAGGAACCTGCGAGGCAGCGGAAGGGCCGTGCTTTTGGCAGGTGCCAGACCCAGCTCTCTGCAAGAGAAGTTGAGGGCTCTGAGCCAGAGAGGGGATGAGAACCGGGTCCAGGCTTGGGAATTGCCGGCAGGGGAAGGGGATGTCTAAGAACAAGTCCCTCAGGAGAGGGAAGCAGAGAGGCTGTGTTTTGACCCCAGCACTGGGGTTTGCAGGGCAGAGCTTAGAATATCCCCCCTGTGAGATTGTTCTGCATCCCTCCTTGCAGTAGTGACAGGCCCTTCTCTTCAAAGGTCGTTCTGGGAGTGTCTTCTTGTTCTTTCCAGGTGGGATGCAAGCGGTGGGGTGGGCCTTGGGCACCGGAGGGACGGCGAGCAAGGTGAGCATTTTCCTGCCAGTCTGAATCAGATGTTCCTTCTGGTGCTCTGTATCTTTGGTGAATCTAAGCACATCCCTTGGCATTTGTTGTTTTTCCGGGTGGTTGACAAGCTGAGAAGCATCAGCAGAGTGGGAAGGAGGTGCCTGCAGTAAGAGGTCAGTGTCAAGGAAGCTGCGAGGGGAGCTTTGGGGAGAATATTGCCCTCTGAGGGGCTGCGTCAGTGTGTGCCTTCCCTGGGGGATTTCTTTGCAGTGGCCGTGCCTATTGGCAGGGGAGCAGAGCCACAGGCCCAGGAGCCGAGCGACAAGGTCAAGTGCTCTTGTGCTGGCCTGGTGGGCAAGGGCAGGGGATTGCAGGGCTCAGCAATGAAGCATTTCCCTCTTCTCTTTGGAGGGGCCGTCCCGGGAGCCTTTGGAAAGAGATGAGCGTTGCAGGTGAGTCGGGGAGGGAGCGAGGAGGAGCAGGGGCCCAGGGAACTTTCAGAAATGCCACAGAAGGTTTTCTTTCCCTCTTCCAGGTGTGCCATGCAGGGAGAGCCGCAGGCTGAGACTCTGGCCGGAGCCAGGGACTGGAGGAGCTCAGAGCACTTAGGAGATGGTGAGTGGTGGAATGGTTGGGCTTTGGCCGATGTGCTGCTAAAGTCCTGC
>NW_020891442.1:0-1386 GCF_003945725.1 Corapipo altera
CATTTGGCCTTTTTCAAAACCAAAAGCCTTCTCTTACACTTGCCTCAAAACAAACGTTTGCAAAAATCACCTAAGTTTTATGTTTACTGTCAGCTGCTCGCGACTGAGCAAGTTTTAAACGCAACAGTGTCTAAGCAATAGAGAAATACCTCTATTCTACACGGAAGAATGTCCCCCCAAAATGTGTTTTAATCCTCTGTATATGCAGATAGAGCGGACACACGTGAAGCTGGCTGCTACCTATTGAACTGCGTCGTTGCTGGAGCTGAGCAAGTGCTGCCTGTGGAGATACTGCAGAGGAATACCGAGTGCAGCCATGAAACTGCCCAAAACTGCACAGCCCCATCCCATTTTACCAGAACGAAAAAGATCAATTAGTTTAGACTGTGTTGTATGTATTGAAGTGTGGGTGGAAAAAGAGGACCAATATTTTAAAAAATGACTGCAAAAGGCACATTAGAAAACTGTCATTAACAGTTCATTACAAGGTGATCTCTTCCACCTCAGGCTGAACAATGATACCTCTTTGCCAGAAACTTCACAGGAAAAAGTCCAAAGCATCATTTGTCATCACCCTTACCAGAACCTCACCTGCACACTCTTGACAATCACTCTTCAGCATTACAAAAAAAAAAAAACCGAACAAAAAAATCCCCTTTCTATTATCCCTACCTTAAAAATACAAATGTCTGTGGTTTAATTTCAAAGTAATCAGAGTTGAAGCACGTGCATTGTATCTACAATTCTGATTCATTTATAATCTGTCGAATTAGGCAAGTGTATCAGAAATGATTTACAATGATTCACATTTACTGAGAAACTGAGATTACTGTATCCTACAGACAGTCATCTGAGTCCTGCTGCTGCTGTTTTTAGATGATTTCCAGCAGATCTTCTTATTTAGCAACCTCAAAGTGGGGGTTTTTTTTAATAGGTATCTTCTGTTCACTCTTCTACAGTGCAATTGTTCAAGAAATATATCATCAGCTGTTTGTTAACACTTCCCTTCAAAATTATAAAAAAAAAAAATATTTTTAGCATTTCAACAAATAATTTCAAATAATTTTGAGTGCATTATCTGTAGTTGATGACATCGCTAATTATCTTCAGATTTCCAACAGATTATCTTGCCACCATGACATTGCCCTGTTTGAATGCAATTGTGTTATGCTGTAGCCCAAGCTGGCTATAAAATTATTTGTTTAAATTCTAAAACTTCTGTGATAACATTAACACAAAAGTTACGGTGCGACAAGTCAACTTAAAACTCAGCCGAATGTTTATCTTCCATTCTGCACACCAAACTGCCAACCACTCAAAGCTATCGGAAAAAAAAATCCCATAACATACTTAAGAAAAGAGAAATGCAGCAGACACCCACCTAAA
>NW_020891443.1:0-1386 GCF_003945725.1 Corapipo altera
CAGCAAGTTTTGACTGCAGGATGAGGTGGGAAACCAAGGGAAGTGGTCCAGAGAAAAGCTGAGCTTAAAATTGGTCCTGTGCCAGAGCAGCCTTGTGCAGTGCTTGTTGCTGTCCCTGAGTGTCCCATTGCAGTGGATGTTTCCAAGGGTGCCTTGTGCTGGGGAACCCTGGGGGCAGTTCCCTTTCCCTGGGCAGGGCAGGCAGGGCACGTTTCCCACCCTCGAGGGTGGCTCCACAGTCCCACCCTGTGCCCTGGGAGCCTGGCAGAACACCTGGACCCACTGTCCTTGCCAGAGAGGGGACAAGGGATGGTTGGATGGGTGAGGGAATGGGTCAGGGAGTACAAGCACCATTAGAATGAGTAGTGCAGCACGTGGAAAGGAAGGGGGGGAGTTAATCCAGACAAAATTCAAGCACCTGCCCAACCTGTGATATTTTCAGGAACTCAGTGGCATTGTGGTCCCCAGGAAGTGTTGCCCAGGACTAGGCAGGAGACTTCAGGCTTTGTCACCCCCAGAGCAAGGTGGAAGCCCAGCAGTTGATTGGTTTGTTTGGCTTTTGGTGACAACTCCTTTGAGACTAACCCTTGGCCTGGGCCATAAAGTCCCAGGGCAGAAGTGTGAGTTTGAGTGGGAAATGAGCAGCAGGGAGGGTTGGAAACAGCTCAGGGAGCAATTCAACAGGCTCTGGACCTGTGGCCAATACGAGACCGAGAGGGGGAACTAAAGGTTCCTGCCAGTGAAAATGATGCCAATTTGGCTCACCCAGCATGTGCTCTGGGGCTTTTCCCCATTTCCCCAGTGGTTTGTGCTCACTGTCCAGGGATCTACACTTGTTGCTTCAACCACAGGGCCGTTGGCAACTTCCTCACGAGGCCTCGCTCCTGCCCCGCCCCCTGCTCTGGCTCTGGCTGGGTCAGCCAAATCTATCAGTGGGAAGCACTTCTGGAAAGCAGGAGCTTATAACCCGTGCCAGAGGGAGTTTGAAGTCACAATGGGGAGAGGCAAAAGTAGTGCATGTGCTGAGTGAGACACTGTACCTGTGGGAATTAAACAGGAAGAACTAGGGCAGTGTCAGGTTTGTAGGGATTTGGGGTCAGTTGGAAGTGGTTTGGCTACTTGGCTCCCAACTGACACCATCATGGAATTAGTGATTAAATGCAGACAAGGAAAATGGGAATATGTTCATGTGAATAAATGTCAGTGGAGGGAAGGATATTGCCATGTTTTAGCTCGATATCTTACAGAAACTGTGGATCCTGGCCGTCCTCACACCCCTTGTGGTCCCTCTGGGTGATGCTGTTGGCCCGGGCAGTTCCCTGGAAAAGGTGCCTGGGTCGGGTGACTTGGTTGGATTTGGATGGAGATGGAAAAGCAGCTCCAAAA
>NW_020891444.1:0-1386 GCF_003945725.1 Corapipo altera
CCCCCCCCTCCCCCAGGTGCTGGTGCTGCGCCGGGGCCGGGAGGGGCCTCTGCTGACGGCACAGGTGGGGCTGCCCCCCACCCTGCCCACCTGAGGGGCACCTGGGGGCACCTGGGACACACCTGTGTCACCTGTGCCCCTCACCGTGCCCACCTGAGGGGCACCTGGGACACACCTGAGACACACCTGAGGGCACCTGAGACACACCTGTGTCACCTGTGCCCCCCACCCTGCCCACCTGAGGGGCACCTGGGACACACCTGTGTCACCTGAGACACACCTGTGTCACCTGTGCCCCCCACCATGCCCACCTGAGGGGCACCTGGGGGCACCTGTGTCACCTGTGCCCACCTGAGACCTGCCTGTGGGCACCTGAGACGCATCTGGGGACACCTGGGACACACCTGTGTCACCTGTGCCCCTCACCATGCCCACCTGAGGGGCACCTGGGACACACCTGAGACACACCTGTGTCACGTGTGCCCCCCGTGGTGCCCACCTGAGACACACCTGAGGAGCACCTGTGTCACCTGTGCCCACCTGAGACACCTTCCCCTGGCACCTGAGGGGCACCTGTGGGCTGGGTCATCAGTGTCACCTGTGTCAGCGGTACCTGGCACCGGTGTCACCTGGCACCCATCACCTGTGTCACCTGGCACCAGTGACACCTGTCACCTGTGTCACCCACACCGGTGTCACCTGTCACTGTGTCAGTGTCACCTGTGTCACCTGGCACCGGTGTCACCTGTCACTGTGTCATTACCTGTGTCACCTGTGTCAGTGTCACCTGTGTCACCATCACCTGTCACCGGTGTCACCTTCACCCGTGTCACCTGTCACTGTGTCATAGTGTCACCTTCACCTGTCGCCTGTCACTGTGTCATTACCTGTGTCACCTGTCACTGTGTCAGTGTCACCTGTGTCACCCACACCAGTGTCACCTGTCACTGTGTCATTACCTGTGTCAGGGTCACCTGTGTCACCATCACCTGTCATCGGTGTCACCTTCACCCGTGTCACCTGTGTCAGTCACCTGTGTCGTTACCTGTGTCATCCACACCTGTCACCTGTCACCTGTGTCACCCACACCGGTGTCACCTGTGTCAGTGTCACTGGTGTCACCTGTCACTGTCATCACCTGTGTCACCCACACCTGTGTCACCTTCACCTGTCACCTGTGTCAGTGTCACCTGTGTCAGTGTCACCTGTGTCACCCCCACCTGTGTCAGTGTCACCTGTGTCACCTGTCCCCTCCCCCCGTGTCCCCAATAAAGCTCCGGAGCTGCAGCCGTGGGTCACTGGGGGAGGGGCGGGACCAGTGACCCCCCCAGTGCTCCCAGTGCTCCCAGTATGGACTGGGAACCCACCCCGGTGCCCCCCAGTGAC
>NW_020891445.1:0-722 GCF_003945725.1 Corapipo altera
TGCAGATGGGGCTGGGAGAGGCTGAAATTTGGGATAATCTGGGATTTTTGGAGCGTTGGGATGTGCCAGGTGGGGCTGGAAGGGGCTCCAAGGGGGTAAAAACGGGATTTGGGGAGGATTGGGATGTGTCCAAGGGGTGAAGATGGAGCTGTAAGATGCTGAAATTTGGGATAATCTGGGATCTGGAGAGCACTGGGATGTGTCCAAGGTGTCCAGATGGGGCTGGGAGAGGTTGAAATTTGGGATAAACTGGGATTTGGGGAGGATTGGGGTGTGTCCAAGTTGTAAATAGGGTTGGAAGATGAGGAAGTTTGGGATAATCTGGGATTTGGGAGCGTTGGGATGTGTCGGGTGGGGTTGGAAGGGGCTTCAAGGGTGTAAAACAGGGATTTTGGGAAAGTTGGGATGTGCCCAAGATCTAAATGGGGCTGGAAGAGGCTGAAATTTGGGATAATCTGGGATCTGGAGAGCACTGGGATGTGTCCAAGGTGTCCAGATGGGGCTGGAAGAGGTTTAAATTTCGGATAATCTGGGATTTTGGGAGTGTTGGGATGTGTCCGAGGTATAAACGGGGCTGGAAGAGGCTGAAGTTTGGGATAATCTGGAATTTTGGGAACGCTGGGATGTGCCAGGTGGGGCTGGAAGGGGCTCTATGGGGGTAAAACAGGATTTTGGGAACATTGGGATGTGCCCAAGATCTAAATAGGGCTGGAAGAGGCTGA
>NW_020891445.1:822-1386 GCF_003945725.1 Corapipo altera
GTTGGGATGTGCCGGGTGGGGCTGGAAGGGGCTCCAAGGGGGGTAAAAACGGGATTTTGGGAGCATCGGGATGTGTCCAAGGGGTGAAGATGGAGCTGGAAGATGCCAAAATTTGGGATAAATTGGGATTTTGGGAATGTTGGGATGCGTCCAAGGTGTCCAGATGGGGCTGGGAGAGGCTGAAATTTGGGAAAAATTGGGATTTTGGGAGGATTGGGGTGTGTCCAAGGTGTCCAGATGGAGCTGGAAGAGGCTGAAATTTGGGATAATGTGGGAATTTTGGAGGACTGGGGCATTCCAGGGGTGTGGATGGAGCTGGAAGAGGCTGAAATTTGGGATAATCTGGGATCTGGGGAGGACTGGGATGATTTGGGAAGCGTTTGGCCCCGTGGAGGAGGAGGAGGAGGAGGAGGAGGAATTCCCGGGGCCGGGGGGGCTCCTGGGGCTCCTTTTCCCGGTGGGAAAGGCCCTGGACTGGGCTGTTTTTCCCTTTGCAGTTGGATTTCACCTCGTGCCGGGGAATCCTGGCGGTTCTGCTCCTGGTCCTGCTCCTGGGGGGGATCC
>NW_020891446.1:0-688 GCF_003945725.1 Corapipo altera
CCCACCAACTGCACCACAAAGTCAAAGTTTACAGGTTTTCTTTGCTGTTGGAGGAGTCTTCGTCTGTATGCAATTTTGGGATTTGGGCTGTCAACTGGGAGGCAAGGTTGAAAAAAAAACCAGTAACCGCTATCCCCAGCAAAGAAAACCTGTAAACTTTGACTTTGTGGTGCAGTTGGTGGGTCAGGTTGGGTACTCTACGGGCAGTCCTAGCTTCCTTTGCTGGCACGTTTGGTCTTCGAAGAATCTTCGTCGGTATGCCATTTTGGGATTCCAGCTGGCAGTTGTGAGACAGGACTGAAAACAGGAAACAGCAGCCGTTATCCCCAGGAAAGAAAGCTTGCAAGCTTTGGCTTTGTGGGGCAGTTGGTGGAGCAGCCTGGGGACTCCGTGAGAAGCAAGAGCTTTCTGTGCTGGGAACTTTGGTGTGGGAGGAATCTTTGTTTGGGTGCAATTCTGGGAGTCGGGCTGTCAGTTGGGAGGCACGGCTGAAAACAGAAACTACAACCTTTACTTCCAGGAATGGAAACCTGGAAGCTTTGGGTTTATGGTGCAGTTGGTTTGTCAGCCTGGGGACTTGATGGGCAGCAAGAGCTTTCTGTGCTGGCACCTTTGTTGTGGGAGGAATCTTCGTGCGTATGCAATTTTGGATGTAGGGCTGGCATTTGGGAGGCAAGGTTGAAAGCAG
>NW_020891446.1:698-1386 GCF_003945725.1 Corapipo altera
CCCACCAACTGCACCACAAAGTCAAAGTTTACAGGTTTTCTTTGCTGTTGGAGGAGTCTTCGTCTGTATGCAATTTTGGGATTTGGGCTGTCAACTGGGAGGCAAGGTTGAAAAAAAAACCAGTAACCGCTATCCCCAGCAAAGAAAACCTGTAAACTTTGACTTTGTGGTGCAGTTGGTGGGTCAGGTTGGGTACTCTACGGGCAGTCCTAGCTTCCTTTGCTGGCACGTTTGGTCTTCGAAGAATCTTCGTCGGTATGCCATTTTGGGATTCCAGCTGGCAGTTGTGAGACAGGACTGAAAACAGGAAACAGCAGCCGTTATCCCCAGGAAAGAAAGCTTGCAAGCTTTGGCTTTGTGGGGCAGTTGGTGGAGCAGCCTGGGGACTCCGTGAGAAGCAAGAGCTTTCTGTGCTGGGAACTTTGGTGTGGGAGGAATCTTTGTTTGGGTGCAATTCTGGGAGTCGGGCTGTCAGTTGGGAGGCACGGCTGAAAACAGAAACTACAACCTTTACTTCCAGGAATGGAAACCTGGAAGCTTTGGGTTTATGGTGCAGTTGGTTTGTCAGCCTGGGGACTTGATGGGCAGCAAGAGCTTTCTGTGCTGGCACCTTTGTTGTGGGAGGAATCTTCGTGCGTATGCAATTTTGGATGTAGGGCTGGCATTTGGGAGGCAAGGTTGAAAGCAG
>NW_020891447.1:0-1385 GCF_003945725.1 Corapipo altera
CGGTGGCTCTCCATCCTCCCCCAGCACTGCATCTCCCTGCCTCAGGCGCTGGGCTGGAAATGTAGGTTAGGGGCAGGTTCAGGGGCACCAGGCCACGTGCTCCCCCTGCATCCTCCCTGGCCTCTCCCTCCCATGCTCGGGCCCTGCCACATGGACATCTGGGCACTGAGAGCTGTGTCCAGATGGTTTATCTTTTGCAGGCAACCAGGGTGATCTGGGAGACTCTGCAGATGTTCCAGTTCCC
Organism: Corapipo altera; assembly: GCF_003945725.1. Taxonomy (NCBI): domain Eukaryota; kingdom Metazoa; phylum Chordata; class Aves; order Passeriformes; family Pipridae; genus Corapipo; species Corapipo altera. Next base: position 245 of record NW_020891447.1, read on the forward strand.
AGAGTTATTGATAGAGTACTCCCCCTGTCTCCTCGTGGCTCTGCTCTTCCAAGTTCTCATCAGCACAGAGCAGACGCCAGAGGAGGTCGTCACCTTCTGGAGGGGATGCCGGGAGCAACACAACCTTCCCACCCAGCCCAACAGGTGCTCCATCCCAGTCCTCCCCTGCCTTCTGTGCCCTTGGGGCTGGCTCAGGGTTCCCAGCATGACCCGGGCTTTGCTCTGCACCCAGGTTTGCAGTGCTGACAATGAAGGCTCTGCTTTGCCATCTGGAGTGTGAGGAAGTTGTGCTTTCAATGGAACGCAAGCGCGGCTGGGACACGCTCCTCAGTGCTGACACCCGCCACAATGCAGTGGGTCTGCTGGCCAGGTGAGACCCCCTTGTCCCCGCTGCCCCTGTCCTTTCTGCCTGTGCACGGGGCACCCCACACAGTGCCCGTGGTCGTGGGCCAGAGGGCCTTGTCACCCAGGGATGGTCGAGCAGAGTGGCAAAGGCTGGGAGAGGCGGGTGCACAGGAGGAGCCGCCTCCTAAAGTGCCCTTGTCCTGGGGAAAGACCAGGCCTATGTGAGTCCATCCCAGGAGAGGTTGGCCCACCCGGCTCAGGGTCAATGGGTTCCTTTTTCCCCCTGGCAGGGAGATGCGCCGTGTCTCCAGCCCCTTGTGTTCCCGCGTCACACTCCACCTGCTGGAGCTGCTGAGCAGGGAAGAGCCCCACTTGGAGCTCCTCACCATGGCATTCCTTGTGGAGGTGAGCCTGATGGCGAGCGCTGCCTGGCCGAGCGGCCTCCACCTCTCTGCCCTCTTGGAGGGCCCAGCCCTGTGCGAGTCTGGGCTCCTTCCAGCTGGGCACCCTGTCACTGCTGCATGCCTTTCAGGTCCTGGACTGCCTGGATATGAGTGACTGGGGAGGCAGCATTCTGCAGAGCCTTTCAAGGCACCTCAGGAGTGAGTGCCCAGAGATGCGTCGCCTGGCGCTCCGAGGCCTCCTGGTGCTCACCCAGGATCCCGTGATGGTGAGAAGGGGCAGTTGGCTGAAGCCGTGCTGGAACCCTGGGGCTGGGGAATGCAGTCGCTTGGGCTTGGCTGGGCCAAGGGACCTGTGGCAGCTGCACCCAGCTCTGCTGCCTCCCTGCTCAGCT
>NW_020891448.1:0-1385 GCF_003945725.1 Corapipo altera
AGAGGACGATATCCCTGGAATAGGCAGCAAATGAACTTCCCATGAGGGTGTTACGATCTGCTTAAATATTGCAGAAAGAGTTTTTATATTCCCTTGAGCAAAATTAAAACTCATACAAGTTATCTGTTGATACCAAAACTGTTTTTTATTAATTGCTAAGAGATGCAAAGAGAAAGAGGAAAAAATAAGGAAAGGTTAGAAAATGCTAAGATTACTTTTAGAAGCAGAGAAAAGATACCACCAAAATCTACCTTTCCCTGGAACTGGTCTGTGGGGTGGGGGTGGAGAGACAGAGAAAGAGAAGCAGTTTTCTGCCTGTTTTTTCTCTGTCTCTGATGCTTTCGATGTTATCTCTTTGGCTGCAGGGGGTCTTAGTTCTCTGGAATGCAGCCAGGCTGTGGGCCTTGCCTCTGCTCACACCGGGCCGTGTCCCAGGCTGTGCAGAGGTCTCGGTCCAGCTGCACCTCTTGGCCCTCAGAAATATGGTCAGGGTGGAGAAACTCACGCGGGTGGCACGGTGGGTCTCAGTCCACTTCAAGACGGCAGAAGTCCAGTCTCTGGTGATGGCAGGCAGCTTACGGTGGCAGAAGAAAAGATAAGGGTGAGGCAGAGGAGAGATCTTTAGCTGCTATAGCCAATTCTCTTTCCTACTCCTCTTTCCCCTGCTTTTCCCAAACTTTTCCTCATCTTTTATAGTGTTCAAAGGAGGTTGCGTGTGGTTTCTTGGCACGTAGCCCTATTCAGATGTTCACAGAGTTGTGATAACCATGAACAATAACAGGGTCTTTTGGCAGGAAAACTCCAGTGTAAAAATTCTGGTGAGAACTTCTGGTGGAAAACTGACACAGAATTTTTGGTAGGAAGTTTTTGACAGGCAGAAACAAAGGCAAAATAATTTTTAGCATTTGTATGTTATCTGTCTGTTACAGAGGGACACACATGGACACACACGGACACACAGGCACAGACAGACACACACACACACACACACATACACAGAGGCTCGTGCACACCAGTGTGGAATCACACACAGATTTGTGCCCCCACATGTGTCCGTGCAAACCCAGCTGCTCCAAGAGCACACAAGGCAGGAACACACAATCAGCCGTGGACTCTGCTGAGGACACCTGAGGTCAAAAGCAGCAGAGCTGGAGGATCGAGAGGAAGGACAAGGTGCCGGGCAAGCACAGGGCAATCTGTGTTTACTCAGAGACTGCACAAAGTGGAGATGAGACAAAATAGTGCAGAGCACTTTCCTGAGGGCAGCGTTAGGCAGGACAGAATCAAAACCATCAGCCCAGTGCACACCCATGGGGAGGCAACCACAAATGAGCATCGGGGTGAGCTGAGGAGAGAGAGAAAGACAAGGAAAGGGGACATCATCC
>NW_020891449.1:0-1385 GCF_003945725.1 Corapipo altera
GATGAAAGTCTGGGGGAGATTAGGAGGAACTAGGACAAAAGGGATTGGATATTTGGGAAGGACAGAGGGGTTTGTCCAACAGAGAGGAAAGATTTTGATGAGGTAAAAACCAGGTTCAGGTAATGCTAAGGGTGCTGAAACCCTGAGTGTGCAAACATTCCTGATAGACCTTTACTGTCTTTGAAACCTCAAGTCCCAACACTACCTAAAACAGTTGGTTCTCTCACTGAGGGGAATTCACTGCTCTAATCCCAACCTCAACCGGACCTCGAAGGCAAAGCCCAAACACAGAACTCCAAACACTTATTTGTCCTCTAATGCCCACCCCAATCCCAAACCTGTATTACCAGTATGAAAAGCCAAGCTTTAACCCTGACCCAGCCCAAAACCCTCTTCCCCTAATCATGAACCAGACACTACTAGCAGAACAACAAACCTCCCAAAATTCTGCCTAATCCCCACCCTAAACTCTAAACCCCAAACCCTGACCATTCAGCACCCCCACCGCCCTTGGGAGCAGGGCAAGGACATTGAGGGCCCAGAACAGGCCCAGGGGGTTGGCAGAGGAATGGGAGGTGACCTGGATCTGCTCAGCTCTGCAGGGACCCCCAGGAGAAGGGCCTGGGCTCTGGGAGGGATGTCCTGTGGCACAGGGGCTCAGGCCAAGTGCACATGGCAACAGCCAGAGTTGGTGCAGAGACGTCAGGGAGGGTCTAGAAATGCTGCTGGGAGAGGGGTGGGAAAGCAGGAGGGGTGTGTGCAGCCTGCAAGGCCAGAGCAGCAGCAGGGCCAGGGCAGGACAGCCTGCAGGAAAGATGGCCAAGGGCTCTGGCAGGGCTGCAAGGCCCAAAGGCACCCAGGCCTTTGTCCCCTTGCCTCTGGCAGCTGCCTCTGCCACTCAGGCCACCACAAGCAACTTGCCTGGCAGGTTCTGTACTTGGTTTCTGCCTCACCCCTCCCTCAGGAGCCTGGCAGGGGTTGCCCAGTTTTGGACCTTTGTTGTTCCTCCCCCTCCCATCCCAGTGCCCCCCAAACAGCCCTGAGCCAGCCGGGAGGGACAGGATCTGCTGGGCCAGGGCCTGGGGCTCAGGCCTTGGCCTTTGTGCTCCACAAAACCAAGGCAGGCTTTGCTCAGCATTGCAGGGGCCTGCCCAGAGCCTTTGTCTGCCTGCACTCCTGGCCTCCAAGGAGCTGCTCCAAGGAGGCCCTGGGGAGGCTTTGGCAGTGCCTGCCCTCAGTGGGCCCAGCAATGCTTCAAGGCACTTGCAGTTTGGCTTCTGACTTCTTCAGCAGCTGCTTCAATTATCTCTCAGTACCTCAGGATCATGGGCTGGGCTGCAAACACACCATGGGGCTCATTAAATTCCAGAAATCCCTCAGGATCT
>NW_020891450.1:0-1385 GCF_003945725.1 Corapipo altera
CGAGGGAATGCTTAAGGGAGCAGAGGGAGGGACGGATGGGAGGATAGTTCTGAGACTGAGCTCTGTGAAGAACTTACCAGGCAGGACGGTAGGCTCGAGGGACCTGCACGGCCACCCCTGCCACGGTCCCCACTGTCCCCAGCTGCCAGCCGTGTGCACCGAGCAGAACCGCTGTCAGCGCAACCAACCCCGGTCCCCGCCAGCGCCGAATGCGCCGATCCGCCACCCGGTCTCTCGCTGCCCCCGACAACCCCGGCTCTCTGTTCCCGGCGGACCACCACCTCTCCGCCTCCTCCCCACTCCTCTGCCTTCCTCTCCCTCCCCTGCGCTCATCTACCAACTCCTCCCCGACACTTTGCCCGGTGCCTCTCCTGCTCTCGTCGGGTGCAGACTGGATGCGGTGCCAGCGGGGCGGCGGGGCTGTCGAGAGCACGAAAGGCAGAGCTTTCTCTGGGGAAGGTGTTTCTCCCATGCACTGCCTCCCCGTAGGGCTGGTGCCACAGCCCAGGACAAAATTCCAAGCGGTCTTTGTCTCCAGCAGAAGTGCTCCTGCTGCCATCTGGGATGCTTCCCGGGACAGGCAAGGAGGGCTTGAACCGGGTTGCCGAACCCGGAGGGATATTCTGCCTCTCGTGCCCCTCCACCATTCTCAAAAGCACGTGCCCTGGAGAACTATTCAGGAGTCTCCCCGGGCCAGCAAAAGAGAGATGAGAGGGAAGAGATGATGGTGACGAGAAAAGTTCATGGTCTGTCAATCTTGAGCTCCCCGATACTCATCCGCTGCCCTGCCAACAAACCCGGCCCCGCCACCTCCGCGGTGCAGAGCCCCGACCGCCGCCCCACCGCCCCGCTGTCCCCGCTCTCGCCTGCTCTTCGCATCCAACCGGCAACAGACGAGACCACGAGAGGCAACGACACCGTGCACAGTGACGGGGTGGAGCTGCCGGAGGAGGGCAAGGGAGGGAGAAGAAGGTAGAGGAGGGAGAGGAGGCGGAAAGGAGTGGACCCGGCCGGAGTAAAGAGCCGGGGCTGTCGGAGGCAGCGAGAGACCGGGCGGTGGACTGGCGAATACCCCCTTGGCGGGGATCGGAGTTGTTTGCGCTGGTCGCGGTTCTACTCGGTGCGCACGGTTGGCACCCGGGGACAGTGAGAGCCGCTGCAGGGGTGGCCGTGCAGGTCCGTCGAACCTACCGTCCTGCCTGGTAAATTCTTCACCGAGTTCAGTCTCCGAACAATGGAAAGACCGGTGAGTGTTCCGAGGAAATGCTTTAGGGAGCAGAGAGAGGAACAGACGGGAGGATAGTTCGGAGACTGAGCTCCGTGAAGAACCTGCCAGGAAGAACGACAGTCTCGAAGGACTTGCACGGGTACCCCTGCCGCGACCC
>NW_020891451.1:0-1385 GCF_003945725.1 Corapipo altera
CCCAAAGCCTGTCAGCCCTCGCTGGCGTTGCTGTTCCTGCAGCACCAAGTGGGACACCCCGCTCAGGGGGTCACCCCGGACCCCCCTTTGCCACCCCCCTCTGCCCCACGGCCGTCGCAGCACCGACTGTTGGGTGGCGGGGAACACTCCCACCAGACCCCCAGGGATGGACAGGGACACCCCCGGTGTGGATCCACCCCCCCAGAGCTCCAGGGAATCCCTCCAAGCCTCATGTGATGGGGGACACAAAGGGACCCTTCAACCTTCTGTCCCACCTCCCACTTCCCCCTCTCCCTCCTCTTTCCCAACGTCCCCCCAACCCCCAGACCCTCCGTGCTCAGCCGGGAGCTCCCAACCCCTCCCACTTAGTTTGGGGGTCGCAACCCCCCCCACCCCTTTTCCCTTCTCTCCTGCCCCTTTCTGATTGTCCCATCAAACCACAGCTTCCCCCGTGCTCTGCTCTGGGGGTCCCACCCCCTCAACCACTGAGTTGAAAGGGTCCCACCCCCCTTTTCCCACATGTTCTCCCCTTTCCCCCTCCCTTTTCCCTGTCATCCCCTGTTGCCGGTGGGAGTGGAAGGCTTAGACAAAGTTCATTGAAGAAGTCCTGCCCTTGAGTCCCAAGGTGCAGAAAGGACTCCCTGGCTTTCTAAACTCCTGCTCAGAGAGGAGCCTGGGGGCGGCTGGATCCAATTTCAGACCAGGATTATGCCAAGGGGTGGAATTTAAGGAATTAAAGAGCTGTGATTCAACCACTTTTGTCCTGCAGGTTTTGATGGAAAATCAGATATATTGACATAAAATGAACTATTCATTATCACACATGAACAGACAAAAGATTTTAATCAGAATTATTTACTAAACAATAAAACACTAAAACTACCAGTAGTACAGGATAAGATTGTTGAAGCAATTATACTAAAGTTGGCAAAAAAGAAATAATTATTAGGCAGAGATTTGATGTAACTCCCCCAGACCAAGGCTCCTGGGGAGATCTCTTTTGCCCACCCTTGAGGAGTGACCTTGTGGGGGTCCCCAGCCAAGGGAGGAATCTCCAAACCCAAGAAGGATTATGTTGGAAGAACCTGCCTCTGGGAAAGGGGACTGGAACTTTATAGCATAAAGTGATGGACTGTCAGCCCTTGGACTCCACGGGTTGCCTCACCATCAGGATGTTAATTCAGGGTTGAACCCAGACTGGTTCCAACATCTCCTGGCCTGGCCTGGGCCCCTCTCAGCTCAGCACTGATGCATTTGCAACTAGGACATTGTCTTGGTCCCATTCCAGGGGAGAGTGTCCTGCCACAGTGTCCCAGTGTTCCTTTAATTCCAGGAGGTCCTGCAGTGTCACAGTGGTCCCTTGATTCCACAACTTTCCAAAATGT
>NW_020891452.1:0-1385 GCF_003945725.1 Corapipo altera
GATACTTCTTTTAAATACGAATTTTCAATTCTTCTGACCACACCAACTACATATGCCGAATCAGAAACGATGTTAATGGGCTCACCACTAAAAATTTGAAAGGCGCGTACAACTGCCGAAAGCTCCACTATTTGAGGAGAACCTTGCACTTTGTGAATATCATGTTTCCAATTATTGCCTTCTCGCCAAACTATGACCGCGTTTCCAGTTCTCCCCGAGCCATCGGTAAAAACGGTTCTTGCATTTTTGATTGGTAAATTTGATTGTACAATTTTTAATCTCAATGGAATTTGGATCAGCCTTTGAATAAATGGGCACGCCGGGAGATGCAGCCGAACTTCTCCCGGGTAACCTCCGATGGCAATTTGAAAATCAGTGGAGGTTTGCAGCAGTTGATCTAGATGTTCAGAAGTTAGTGGGAGGTAGATGGAATTTGGTTCCTCTCCACTAAGTTCTAAACACCTAGTGCGACCTTTGAAGATGACTTTGCCAATCATTTCTCCTATAGTGGTGATAGTTTTTCCGAATTGATGAGGGAGGAATATCCACTCCCATAAACAGAAGTCTTTATTGTCTCGGGTAAATTGACCTATCAAGGCCAATGGCTGTCTCTCCTCTTTTATTACAACAAGGGAGGATGGCAGTCCCTCCATCCTCCTATATGATTGTCTTTGTGAAATTTTTCTCTCGACAACGGACAAGGTTTTTTCTGCTTGTGATGTTAAGGAACGGGGCGAGGACAAATCAGCGTCTCCCTTGAGCAGCTCGAATAAGGGGTGCAGATCACCGGTTGTGATCCCCAGCACAGGTCTTATCCAATTGATAGCTCCCAGTAGCTTCTGGAGGTCGTTTAAAGTTTGGACTCGCTTATTGATTTCAATCAATTGTGGCTTAATAGTTCTCTCTGTGATTTTGAGTCCAAGATACCTCCAGGGTGCTTCCTTTTGGATCTTTTCAGGGGAGATTTCCAATCCTTTGTCTTTTAGAGCCTGAATTGTGGAATTTAAGGTTTTTTCTACTGCCAATTGCGTTTTTGCACAGATCAATACATCGTCCATGTAATGGAAAATGATTGACTGTGGGAATTTTTGTCTAATTGGTCTCAACACCTCTGCCACAAACATTTGGCAGAGGGTTGGGGAATTTTTCATCCCCTGTGGAAGCACTCGCCACTGGTACCTGCGGTGGGGCTCACAGGCGTTGATGGCTGGAACTGAAAAAGCGAATTTCACCGAATCAGCCGGATTCAGATAAATGTGGAAAAAGCAGTCCTTTATATCAATGACCACTAGGGGCCATTCAGCAGGGAGCATGGATGGAGATGGCATCCCCTGCTGAAGGGCTCCCATCGGTTCAAGGACTTCATTTACTTTTCGCAGGTCCTG
>NW_020891453.1:0-1384 GCF_003945725.1 Corapipo altera
TGATTGGGTTTTAGCATGGGGAAGCATTTCAAAGGTACACAGACTATCTTCAGTATCTAAGCATAAATCTTCATTTCCTACTACAGCATTTTCACAGATATATCCTAATTGTCCTTTAGGAATACATGCCTCAGGACTGACTGACTGACTGTCACTTTTTTCTTGGTGTGATCGTAACTTGCCCAAACATTATGGTCTATGGGTCTGAAAATTACATTTTGGTGTATGGTTCTTAATGTCAAAATAGGAAAGATGGTCTTTTCTTTAGCTGCACTGATAGTGAGTACATAAACTTCAATTTGTTCATATTGAGGATTATAAGTGAAGTTCACTAACTGCCACCACGCTTGGTAATTTTTCTCAAATTGTGTAGTGGAACTGTTTCTAGTTATTATTTTTCTTACCTCCTGTGGTAATATTCCTGAAGTTCCTTCTCTTAATATTCCTGCAGCTACAGATTGTACCCACTGTTGAGTTTGGAGACATTGTCTTTTATGGATGACACCAGCATAGTCAATGATCTTGGTGAAATCCTTTGCAGTGTGGTTAGCTACTAATGTTAACAATTTAACTGCCAATGATTGTGTTTCTGCTAAAGTGAGCAAAGATGATCTTAAAGGGACTTCAAGTTTTCCTAGATCAGATGTGACAGCACTCAGTTTATTCACTAATACTTCTTGATCTATGGTGTTTAATACACCTAATCCTGTGTTAAACCATCCAGTTACATCCCTTTGAATTCTGGTACAAGGGGATCTGACCTCTATCCATGCATGCCAACCTTTAAGGTTTTGTTGAATATATGTTTACCTGGAGGTTTATTCGAACCCTCTTCAGTGAATATGTGGGATCTAACAACAGCTTCTGTTCATTTGAGTGTCTAATTACGTAAGGTCCAGCAAAAGTTAAATTATGGACACTCTCACAGGTTAAAGAAGGAGATGTAGAACTGGTGGTGGTAAATCTCTTGGTTATATTTCCTTCCCTGAATGTCCACTGACACATCACAGAAACTGATTTATCTAGAGTGAAGGTGTGCCAGCATTGATCAACCACTAATTACATTTCACAGTAACGTCAATTTTGGGTGACCATCTAATCTGTGCCGATTAAAACACTTGCATTGTATGGGGTACCAGGATTTTACTAATTATTCAGTACCTTCATTCCTTGGAGGATTATGACAGATGGATTGTATTGGTTCAGTTCAGATGAATTCAGAATATCTGTATTTATAGCAAATCGTAGACTAGAACTCCCATTATAGGTCTGAGACCATAATGATTTTTGGGCAAGAGTTTGATTTAACACCAATGTACTTATCAGTCCAAAGATCAGCATTGAGAAGGTTTGAGTGCAGATGATTCCTCTCCTGAGGTCCATG
>NW_020891454.1:0-1384 GCF_003945725.1 Corapipo altera
TTAGGGTGGTTTTTCAGGGTATTTTGGGGTGTTTTAGGGTGGGTTTTTGGGGATATTTTGGGGTGGTTTTGGGGGGTATTTCAAGGTACTTTAGGGTGGTTTTTGAGGGTATTTTGGGTGGTTTTTGGGGGTATTTTGGGGTGGTTTTGGGGGGTATTTTAGTGTGGGTTTTCGGGGTATTTTGGGGTGTTTCAGGATGGCTTTTTGGGGTATTTTACGGTGGTTTTTTGGGGATATTTTGGGGTGGTTTTGGGGAGTATTTTAGGGTGGGTTTTGGGGGTGTTTTGGGGTATTTTAGGATGGTTTTTAGGAAATATTTTAGGAACGTTTTTAGGGGTATTTTAGGATGGGTTTTCGGGGTATTTTGGGGTGGGTTTGGGGGTGTTTTTGGGGTATTTCGGGGTGGTTTTTGGGGGTCTCTCACCTGGCCAGCAGGGGCAGGGCCGTGGCACAGCCCAGGGGGGTTTTTGGGATGTCTTTGGGATCCCAGGAATTTTAGGATTTTTGGGGTATTTTGGGGTGGGTTTTTGGGGTTTTTTGGGGGTATTTTGGGGTGGTTTTTGGGGGTCTCTCACCTGGCCAGCAGGGGCAGGGCCGTGGCACAGGCCAGGGGGGTTTGGGGGCTCTGGGTGGTCCCAGAGTTCTGGGGTTTTTTTGGGGTATTTTGGGGTGGGTTTTTGGGATTTTTTGGGGGTATTTTGGGGTGGTTTTTGGGGGTCTCTCACCTGGCCAGCAGGGGCAGGGCCGTGGCACAGGCCAGGCGGGTCTGGGGGCTCCCACAGCGCAGGAGGTGGGTCAGGACCCCCACCCCAAACGGGGACGACGCCAACGCCCCCAAAGTCCTCAGCAGGCTCTCACCTGGGGGGAGGGAAAAAATGGGGGGGTCAGGGGGTCCCAAAACACCCCCAGGACCCCCAAATAAACCCCCAAAGTCCTCAGGGAACCCTTAAATATGGAGAAATAAAATGGGGGGTCAGGGGGTCCCAAAACACCCCTCAGGACCCCCAAATAAACCCCCAAAGTCCTCAGGAGACCCTTGAATGGAAAGGGACAAAAATGGGTCCCCAAGACCCCCCAAATCCCCCCAAACTCCCTCATCCTCCTCCTCCTGCTGTTGGGGGGTCCCCCCAGGGTGAGTTCCCCCCCCCCATCCCAGCCCCCCCAAATCCCCCCCAGTTCTCCCCCAAATCCCTCCAAAAACCCCCAAATCCCCCCCAAAACCCCCAAATCCACCCCAGACTCCCCCATCACCCTCATCCTCCTCCTCCTGAGCTCAGAGGGGGGGGTCCCAGTTACCCCCCAATACCCCCCCAAAATGCCCCCAATTCTCCCCCAAACCCCCCCAGACTCACCCATCTCCCTCATCCTCCTCCTCCTGCCGTCG
>NW_020891455.1:0-1384 GCF_003945725.1 Corapipo altera
AAGTCATGATGACTGGGATCTTAGCAGTAGGTCCATAATCACATTGAGAATTGGCATTTTAAAGGAAGAATCACAGGTCTTCTGACAAAGAGTACCAACTCTTTAAAACCTAGGTTACTATGTTCTGTGCTTCAGGTTGAAAAGTTTAATGCCAGATCAATGTGATCTGCTAATGGGTTCAATAAGGTCCCTCAAAGCTTTAATACTCTCAACGAAATGCACCCTCCCCCCATGTCTGCAATTACTGTCACTGATGGAGATAACACACTCCCTGAATCTAAGTAGAAGCAGCTGAGATGTTTGCGACACTTGGGGGAGACTTTACAGGAGCACTTCAAGCATTACTTGAAAAAGGTCTTAATGCACTTCATATATTTTGAGGTTGCAAAGAACAGAATTAAATAGTCACATAGGGGAGAAAGAAAACTTGTTAAAAGGTCCTCAATTTATTAGACACAGCTTGATGTACAGACTCCTATTCTTCAGAGACAGCATGATGTGCAACTTGATGGAAATCATGAGAAAATAGTTACACAAAAGGGCTGGCTAGCAGCGAAAAGAGGCAACATTTTAAAAACTCTCTATAAAAAATAAGTAATCAGCTTGATGGACCCAAATCCATTCCATAACTTCATGCCTCTATATCCCATGAATTCCAAAAGACGTTTTCAGTGCATTATTTCCCCCGGTTGGGTTTCCTTCACAGTCTATTTATCTGTCCCACTTGCAGTGTGCATCTCAAGCTATGCCCACCTCACCTTGCGCAGGCAGCACCCCAATGTGGGGCTGTCCTGAGGGAGCCCCAGCTTGCAGTATTTCTTTGCCTTGGGGTGCCATTGTTTCCAGCCCCTGTCTGCCAAGTATCAGTGGTTTTCCTTCGGTTTTGCTTTACTGGAAGCTCAGCTAAGGGCTCCCCGTGGATGTTCACACCAGTAGAGAGGGAAATACCAGGCTGTGGACAAGTTGGGAGCATGGAATCCCCTGCTCTGGTATCCCATCCACAATGGTAAGGGCCCTCTAACTAATCTGACCTATTTTTGGGGGTTAAGTAAAAAGAAAAAAAGGGCGAAAAGGGGAACAGGAAAACAAGGAAAAGAAAGATAGGAAAGGGAAGAAGAGAAAAGGGGAACAGAGGAAAAGGGGAAAGAAAGGAAAAGAAAGTAAGAAAAAAGAAAAATGACAATAAAGAAAATGCAACTGAAAAGAGAGAAAAACGACTGAAGTCATAGAGAAAACAGAAAAAGGAAAACGTTGAAAGGAGAAAAGGGGAAAGAAAACAGCCCCTCGAAGACGGTAGCGCTCGCCGATTACCGGCGGCAGCGGATCACGCCCCTCCGCGCCCCGCCCCGCGGCCCCCGCGCCCGGGCCGTGCTCAGGCGGCCCC
>NW_020891456.1:0-638 GCF_003945725.1 Corapipo altera
GGAGAGGGAACCTCAGGAACAGGGAGCGAGGGGAGAAATTTGGGGGGTTTTTGGGGAGATTTGGGGGTCTGGGTGGAATTTGGGGGGACTGAGGGGTCTGGGGGGATTTTGGGGGTTCCCTGTGGATTTGGGGACCCCCTGGAATTTGGGGGGACCCCTTGGGAATTTGGGGGGACCCCCAAATAATCAGGAGAGGGAATTTCCAGACCTGGGGTTGAGGGGAGAAATTTGGGGGGATTTGGGAGTCTGGGTGGAATTTGGGGGGACCGAGGGCTCTGGGGAGATTTTAGGGGGTCCCTGTGGATTTTGGGGACCCCCTGGAATTTGGGGAGACCCCTTGGGAATTTGGGGAGACCCCTTGGGAATTTGGGGGGACCCCTTGGGAATTTTGGGAGACCCCCAAATAATCAGGAGAGGGAACCTCAGGAACAGGGAGCGAGGGGGGAATTTTGGGAGGATTTAGGAGGATTTTGTGGGGTCTGGAGGCACTGAGGGGTCTGGGGAGATTTTGGGGGTTCCCTAGGGATTTGGGGACCCCCTGGAATTTGGGGAGACCCCTTGGGAATTTGGGGGGACCCCCAAATAATCAGAAGAGGGAATTTCCAGACCTGGGATCAAGGGGAGAAATTTGGGGGATT
>NW_020891456.1:738-1384 GCF_003945725.1 Corapipo altera
GGGAGAGGGAATTTCCAGTACAGGGATCGAGGGGGGAGATTTGGGGGGATTTGAGAAGATTTTGGGGGGATTTGGGGTGGATTGGAAGGTCTGGGAAGGTCTTGGGGGATCCCTGTGGATTTGGGGACCCCCTGGAATTTGGGGAGACCCCCTGGGATTTTGGGAGACCCCCAAATAATCGGGAGAGGGAATTTCCGAACCAGGAATCAAGGGGAGGAGATTTGGGGGTCTGGGTGGAATTTGGGGGGACCGAGGGCTCTGGGGAGATTTTAGGGGGTCCCTGTGGATTTTGGGGACTCCCTGGAATTTGGGGAGACCCCTTGGGAATTTGGGGAGACCCCCTGGGATTTTGGGAGACCCCCAAATAATTGGGAGGGGGAACCTCAGGAACAGGGAGCGAGGGGGGAGATTTGGGAGGATTTAGGAGGATTTTGGGGGGTCTGGAGGCACTGAGGGGTCTGGGGAGATTTTGGGGGTCCCTGGGGATTTGGGGACCCCCTGGAATTTGGGGGCACCCCTTGGGAATTTGGGAGTCCCCCAAATAATTGGGAGGGGGAACCTCAAGAATAGGAATGGGAGGGGAAGATTTGGGAGGATTTTGGGGGGATTTGGGGTGGATTGAGGGGTCTGGGTGGGGTTTGGGGGG
>NW_020891457.1:0-1384 GCF_003945725.1 Corapipo altera
CCCTGTGCCCCCCTCACCTGCCCCGTGACAGGTTCCAGCTGCTGCAGGGTGGCCCTGGCACACCTTGGTGCCCCCTGTGCCCCTCACCTGCCCCGTGACGGGCTCCAGCTGCTGCAGGGTGACCCTGGTACCCCCTGGTACCCCCTGGCACACCTTGGTACCCCTCACCTGCCCTGTGCCCCCCTCACCTGCCCCGTGACAGGTTCCAGCTGCTGCAGGGTGGCCAGCACGAACACGGCCGTCTTGCCCATGCCCGACTTGGCCTGGCACAGCACGTCCATGCCCAGGATGGCCTGAGGGATGCACTCGTGCTGCACTGCACCCAGCAAAGCAGAGAAATCACAAAGGAAACGAGTCAGGAGTCAAATAAAATAAATTATAAATCAAATAAATGAGATAAATTATAAATGAAAGAAATCAGGAGTCAAATAAGTTATAAATCAAATAAATAAGTTATAAATGACATAAATGAGATAAGTTAAAAATGAAATGTTAGAAATTAAATAAAATAAGCTATAAACTAAATAAAACAAGTTATAAATGAACTAAATGAAACAAGTCATAAATGAACTAAAATAAGTCATAAGTGAACTGAAATAATTCATAAATGAAATAAAATGAATCATAAATGAAATAAATAAAATAAAGTAAGTTACAAATGAAAAAATTCATAAATTAAATAAATGCAATAAAATAAGTCATAAACGAAATAAATGAAATAAAGCAAGTCATAAATGAACTAAATGGAATAAGTCATAAATGAAATCATAAATAAACTAAAATAAGTCATAAATAAGTTATAAATGAAATAAATGAACTAAAATAAGTCATAAATAAAATAAGTCATAAATGAAATGAAATAAGTCATAAATAAAATAAAATAAGTTATAAATGAAATAAATGAACTAAAATAAGTCATAAATTAACTAAAATAAGTCATAAATTAAATAAGTCATAAATTAAATAAATGAACTAAAATAAATAATAAATGAACTGAAGAAAGTCATAAATAAAATAAGTTATAAATGAAAAAAATGAACTAAAATAAGTAATAAATGAACTAAAATAAATCACAAATCAACTAAAATAAGTCATAAATGAACTAAAATAAGTCACAAATGAAGTAAAATAAGTCATAAATGAACTAAAATAAATCATAAATGCAATAAAATAAATCCTAAATGAACTAAAATAAATCCTAAATGAACTAAAATAAGTCATAAATATAATAAGTTATAAATGAAATAAATGAACTAAAATAAGTCATAAATACAATAAATTATAAATGAGATAAATGAACTAAAATAAATCCCAAATGAACTGAAATAAATCCCAAATGAACTGAAATAAATCCCAAATGAACTGAAATAAATCCCAAATGAAC
>NW_020891458.1:0-1383 GCF_003945725.1 Corapipo altera
CTGTCCTACAGAGAGAGTGTCCTTTCATTAGTAGCTTTGTATAATAGTAGCTCCAGGGTTCTGCTTTCATTGCTGCTGGTAGTGAGGAGGCACAGCTGCCTCTCTTAGTAAAGCCTTGAAATTGGGTACATGCAATTTTCTGCCGGAGAGAGTTCTCTTTTTCTTGTGGTGATTGAAGGTGCACTGTCTCCTTCAGGCACAGGCAGCCCACCAGGACAGATTAGAAGAAATCAGAACCAGTCATTTAGACTCACTGAAAAAGCAGTTAGAAGACAGAATTAGAGATCTTGAACGTGCACAGCGAAGGATAAAAAGCAACCAACTGGAAAGACCTTTTCAAAAAGAATCCACCCAGGCAGAAGTGGAAAAGTACAAAGAGCTCTATCTGGTGGAAGCAAAAACCAGAAAAAGCCTAGCCAAGAAACTGGAAAGGTAAGTCCATGCTTTTCTGGACTGGTAATAACAGACTCCTTTTTCCTCGTGCATTTTCCTTCTAAAATCCCCTTTTTACATCTCGGCAGCATGATGTGTGAAAGCAGAACATGGCAAAATTGTGGGGAAAGTTCCTTAAGACCCTTCCCTTCATCAGACCTGTCTTCCTTTCTCTTTAAGAGTTTCAGCAGTAACACCACAGTAGCGCCATTATGGCATTATTGGTGTCTTTTCAAGTTGATGTTGTTCTAGCAGGCAGTTTTTTTGCCAATCTGTAATCTCCTCATCCTGTGTGGGACAGAAAAGATGAATCTTGTGCCCTTTACTGTTTGAATAAGGAGAGGCCTCTCGGAGAACAGAGTTGGATTCTGTGAATCAAAAATAAGAACGCTCTTTCTTGGCTTCTGCTTTGGCAGTGGGTCTGAGGTTTGAGCTTTTCTTGAGAAGGCCAGGGTAGGCCAGCGTTCTTATGGAGGTGACACTTGCTGCTCCTTGCACTTAGTGTGATTTCTTTGAAACAGGCCCTCTGAACAAGCTCAGATCAAAGGATGTGCTTGTTTTGGACACTCTTAATGCCCTTGGCTTTTAGAAGTCAAGTAGTAGTCAAGGACGTGGAGGGTAACTTTGCAGAAGCCTTACTGCCAAAGATGACTCTCTGTGTGCTTCTTAATGTTTCAGAGCTGATGAGAGACTTGCAGAGGCCAACACCAAGCTCCTTTTGGAGCGCCATAGAAGCAAATCTGCAATGACAAGTAGTGCTGTCAGTGTACATCTGGCTGCACGTCCACTTCTGGATTCAGCTGGCCTGGGATATCTTGGACCAAGTTTGGGACTGAACAGAAGTCTGGGTCTCAGAACACCACCCAGACATCTGTGGTAAAGCCGAAGACTTTAGGTCATCAGGTTTGTGCAAATTTTCCAGAGTGGTCAAAGGCCCAAAAATATTGAAAT
>NW_020891459.1:0-567 GCF_003945725.1 Corapipo altera
GGAATATCCCGGATTTGGGACGGAATATCCCGGATTTGGGACGGAATATCCCGGATTTGGGATGGAATATCCCGGATTTGGGATGGAATATCCCTGATTTGGGATGGAATATCCCGGTTTTCCCCCTCAGGATCCGGATGTCCGGGATCAAGGGCCTGCAGGGAGTGGTGAGGAAGACGGTGAACGACGAACTCCAGGCCAATATTTGGGATCCCCAGCACATGGATAAGATCGTCCCTTCCCTCCTCTTCAACCTCCAGCACGCGGAAGAGGCGGAAAGGTGGGAAAAAAATCCTGGAAAAGGGGGAATCCCGGAAGGGCGGAGGTGGATCAGCCCCAGGGAAGAGGTTTTTGGGATGGATCATCCCAATTTTTAACATGTTTTGTCGGAAGCGTTTGGATTTCTGGGGGTTGAGGGGGAGCAACGGGAAAGGGATGGAGGTGGGAAGGGGCTGGAAAAACCTGGAATGATGAGGGAGGTGGGAAGGGGATGGAAATCTGGGAATTGGGGAGCTGGGAAGGGCTGGAGAAGTGGGAATGGCTGAGGGAGGTGGGAAGGGGCTGGAA
>NW_020891459.1:577-1383 GCF_003945725.1 Corapipo altera
AGGTGGGAAGGGGCTGGAAATCCAGGAATTAGGGAGCTGGGAAAGGGACTGGAAAACTGGGAATGGCTGAGGTATGTGGGAAGAGGATGGAAAACTGGGAATAGGGGAGCTGGGAAGGGGCTGGAAAATTGGGAATGGGTGAGGGAGGTGGGAAGGGGCTGGAAATCTGGGAATATTTGAGGGAGCTGGGAAGGGGCTGGAAAACTGGGAATGGCTGAGGGAGCTGGGAAGGGGCTGGAAATCCAGGATTAAGGGAACTGGGAAGGGGCTGGAGAAGCTGGAATGACTGAGGGAGGTGGGAAAACTCATCCTGGAGAAACTCCTCCTCCCTGGGAAGGAGTTCAGGGAACAAGGGGGTTCCCTGGGAATCTCGGGGCTCAGGGCAGGGTCTCCCTTCCCCTTTCCTGCCTTTTCCATCCCCACATTCCATAAAAACCCCTCTGACTGGATCCTGAGTGTCCTTTATCCCGGAATCCCAGACTGGTTTGGGTGGGAAGGGATTTTAAATCCCATCCCATTCCATGTCCAGGGACACCTCCCGCTATCCCAGGTGGCTCCAGCTTTTCCTTGGACACTCCCAGGGATCCAGGGGCAGCCACAACCCGGGAATAAAACCCCCTTCCCGCTCCCTTCGGATCCAGGAATCTTCATCCCACAGCCCCTCCCGTGACTCCCGGATCTCCAGGATTTTTCCCCCTCCCTCTTTTTTTGGGATGGAACCCAACAACTCCCGTTTTCCGAGGCGGTTTCTCCCCCACTTTTTCCCTTCCATCCCGTCTTCCCGGATTTTCCAAGCTCCCTTTCCC
>NW_020891460.1:0-1383 GCF_003945725.1 Corapipo altera
CCCTTCCCCTTCCCTTCCTCCTCCCCTTCCCCTTCCCCTTCCCCTTCTTCTTCCCCTTCCCCTTCTCCTTCCCCAACATTCCCTTACCTGCCTTGCATTCCCTTGCCTTCCCTTGCCTTTCCTTCCTCTTCCAGTTCCTTCTTCACATTCCCTCTTCCCATCCCTCTGACCTGGTCAGATATTCCTCTAATCAGGACAAATTACCCCCATTATATATTAAAATATTTGTGCCTCCTGCCCAAACCGGTGCCTTCTGCCCGTGGAGGCTCCTTTGCAGCCCCGGCCTGGGCAGGGGAGCAGTGCCTGGAGAATGGAGCTGGTGCTCTTTCATTTGGCTGCACAAGTTAAGCATATTAGGCATGGATTTAATTACCAGCCCGTTCCCTGCAATATCACAAGGCAGGCTGAAGGCAGAGCTGAAGCAGTAAATCGCAGCACAAAGCACAAACTCGTTTGTCGCTGCTGTTGTAAGTTCTGGGCACTTTGAATGCTGATTTCCACCCATGAAGTACATTTTAATTAAACAGCAGAACCTTTTATTCCCACTGATGTCCTAAACTTTTGTAAATTGGGGATTTACTTCATGGTAAAATCATTTAAAGTGACAAAAACCTATCATTTTGCTGTCACTGTAATGCAAGGATAAAAAAAATATAATTATTCTTAAAAATTTTTCTTTATCATAAAAAATACTTCTTTTTCTTAGAAAATTCTTGTTGAAGATCTTGATCATTAGGAAAAATGTTGCGTCAGATCTTCATCATCTCCCAAGGTCATGTTTGCTGCCTGCATTTCACATGAAGAATATTCCTTTAATGTATTTAATTATTTTGTTTTCCACAATAATTATGAGTTTGATGCAACCTTGAATGGCATTGGAAATTCAGAGGTTGCATGGCTGGACATCCAGAGTATTCCACACCAATGAAATATTGCTGCATGAGGACTAGGCCAAATTTAGCCAAATTTAGCCATTAGTGAGCCAGTGTGGGACACAATTTTCAATTCCCCATAAATCAGTAATTTTGTTTCCTCTCATCTAAGGCTTCCATGCAAAATTTTAGCCTTTAAGCCTCAACAACATTCATAAAAAAAAGGTATTTTTGTATCATCCTCTTCAGTGAATTGGATGATTGCACCCTTTTTCAGCTTCCTTTTTTCTGCACAAACAGCTGCAGATTTTTTTATTGCATTTCCCCCCCTAATTTCTAGGACTCCAGTTTCAGGCTGAGGGTTGAGTGTTATCTGAGCAGACACAGGTACAGTGAGCTTGCAAGGAGTTGAAAATGAGGAGTTGCACTCTGAGACTTTAATTCTGAAGGCCCCCTCCCTGGTTTTTCCAATAATTAATAAATCCTGATCCTTTGCCCAACAGCCAGTGGG
>NW_020891461.1:0-389 GCF_003945725.1 Corapipo altera
GGGGGTTCCAGGGGGGTCCCGGTGCCCCCTCAGGGTCCTGGTGGGTCTGGGGGTTGCTGGGGATGCCCCCTGAGCTCGAGGGTCCCTGAGGTGCCCCCTGAGGGTCCCGGGGGTGCCCCCCAGGTGCCACAGGTGCCCGTGAGGGAGGTGACATCGGAGCAGGAGCTCCAGGACTTCGAGAACATGGAGGAGGAGCCCAAAGTGATCGGGTACTTCCAGGGACCGAGCTCGGAGCGTACGTGGGACACCCCGGGCTCACCTGTGTCACCCCTGTGTCACCTGTGTCACCTGTGTCACCCGTGTCACCTGTGTCACCCCTGTGTCACCTCCTGTGTCACCTGTGTCACCCCTGTGTCACCTGTGTCACCTGTGTCACCCCTGTGTCACCC
>NW_020891461.1:489-1015 GCF_003945725.1 Corapipo altera
TGTGTCATCTCTGTGTCACCTCTGTGTCACCTGTGTCACCCCTGTGTTACCTCCTGTGTCACCTGTGTGTCACCCCTGTGTCACCTGTGTCACCCATGTCACCTGTGTCACCTGTGTCACCTGTGTCACCCCTGTGTCACCTCTGTGTCACCCCTGTGTCACCTGTGTCACCCATGTCACCCCTGTGTCACCTCTGTGTCACCTGTGTCACCCCTGTGTCACCTGTGTCATCTCTGTGTCACCTCTGTGTCACCTGTGTGTCACCTGTGTCACCCCTGTGTCACCTGTGTCACCCATGTCACCCCTGTGTCACCTGTGTGTCACCCCTGTGTCACCTCTGTGTCACCTGTGTCACCCGTGTCACCCGTGTGTCACCTGTGTGTCACCTGTGTGTCACCTGTGTTACCTGTGTCACCCGTGTCACCCCTGTGTCACCTGTGTCACCTGTGTCACACCTGTGTCACCCCTGTGTCACCTGTGTGTGTCCTGTGTCACTCGTGTGTCACTCGTGTCACCTGTGTCACCC
>NW_020891461.1:1025-1188 GCF_003945725.1 Corapipo altera
TCACTCGTGTGTCACTCGTGTCACCTGTGTCACCCGTGTGTCACCTGTGTGTCACCTGTGTGTCAGCCGTGTTATCTCTATGTCACCTGTGTCACCTCTGTGTGTGTCCTGTGTGTCACCCGTGTCACCTGTGTCACCTCTGTGTCACCTGTGTCACCCGTGT
>NW_020891461.1:1198-1383 GCF_003945725.1 Corapipo altera
CACCCGTGTCACCTGTGTCACCTCTGTGTCACCTGTGTCACCCGTGTTGCCTCTATGTCACCTGTGTGTCACCCATATGTCACCTGTGTCACCCATGTCACCTGCGTGTCCTGTGTCCCCTGTGTGTCCTGTCACCTGTGTGTCCCTGTGTCTCCCCTGTGTGTCCCCTTGTCCCCCATATGTCC
>NW_020891462.1:0-193 GCF_003945725.1 Corapipo altera
GGATCTATGCCAGTGGGAGGGATAGATCGTTTGGGGATCTATCCCAGTGGGAGGGAGGGAGGGGGGGTGTTTATGTCGCGAAGATGTACATAGAGATGTAGGGAAGATGCAGAGATAGATGTAGACGTAGATATAGTTAACAGTTTTCTTCTGGTTACGGAATAAAAGATTTTATTCCAACACTTGCCTGTGT
>NW_020891462.1:293-1383 GCF_003945725.1 Corapipo altera
CCCGCAGGGTCACTCCCCTGTCCCCTTTGCCTGGGGAAGCAGCCCTTTGGCGTGGGAGCCAGGACACGTGGGTCCCGTGCAGGACTCGCGCAGATGGCCCCAC
Source organism: Corapipo altera (assembly GCF_003945725.1). Classification (NCBI taxonomy): domain Eukaryota; kingdom Metazoa; phylum Chordata; class Aves; order Passeriformes; family Pipridae; genus Corapipo; species Corapipo altera. The sequence goes on from NW_020891462.1 coordinate 397, forward strand.
GCCCAAAGCAGCCCTGAGCACAGCCTGGCCACCATCCTCCCGCTCTGGGGCTTTGGAAGGCTGCTCCCAGTGACCCCACCATGTCCCCGGTCACCCCAGCGCAGCCCCAGACAGGGCTTCTCCGGGCTGCCCTGGGGCTGCATTGGACAGGGCCGATAAGGGAGAGGGAAGAATGCGCTGGCAACCACATCCAGGGCCTCACAGGAGCCCAGGGAGACGACATCCGTAGATCTCTGGGAGGTGACACTTGGAATGTCTCGACCTCTGTCTTGGGGTGGATGGCGAGCCACTCAGGAGTTGATGGGTCAGGATCAAAGGGCGGGCAGGCTGGCAATGGGCACACTGCTGTGGGTGTTTGCTCCAGGCCTCCTGAGCAGGAGCAAGATGTGGAGGAGACCTCTACAGGCAGCTTGAAGCAGCCTCCAAGTCACAGTCCCTGGTTCTCGTGGACAACTTCAACTACCCTGACGGCGGTGGGGGAAGCAACAGGCCTGAGAAGCAACAGTCCAGCAGGTTCCCGGAAAGCGGTGACGACAGTTTCCGGGCCCAGGGGGCTGGAGCCTCTGACAAGCAAAAGGAATGCTGTGCTGCTCCACCTCTTACTAACACACAGCAAAGACCTTGTTGGAGATGGGAAGGTCCGGGACAACCGGGGCTGTAGAGGGATTGTGGTCGTCTGAAATTCCAGCCAGTGGGAAACACATAAATAGTCAGCAGATAGAGGAGCTGACGAAAAAAAATAAACTTTTATTGCAGTAAAAGGGAGACTTCACTGGACAAACCGCAGTGAGATCGCTCAACTCAGTAGAGGTGGCAGCCCTCTTTTAGCACCTTTGCCTGGAGCGCTGCTCCCTGCCCGTTTCTCCACTGGCTGAGATACTCTGGGGTTACAGGCTTCCCGACACGCCTACTCTGTGCCCCCCATTACGTCCCGATGAGGTGGCTCGGAAGGCCACTGACATTTTTCAAAATGGAGGCCGCTTCAAA
>NW_020891463.1:0-1383 GCF_003945725.1 Corapipo altera
TTGCTCCAACAGCAAAGAGACCATGACAGAAAGTTCTTGCTGCTCATGGAGTGCCCAGCCTGGCCAACCAATTGGACCACAAAGCCAAACCTTGTAGTCTTTCTTTCCAGAAAAGAAGGGTTGCTGTTTCCTGTTTTCAACCTTGCCTCCCAAATGCAAGCCCTACATCCAAAATTGTATATGGACGAAGATTCCTCCCACAACAAAGGGACCAGTACAGAAAGCTCTTGCTGCCCATGGAGTCCCCAGGCTGACAAACGAACTGCACCATGAACCCAAAACTTCCAGGTTTCCTTTCCTGGAAGTAAAGGTTGTAGTTTCTGTTTTCATCCGTGCCTCCCAACTGACAGCCCGACTCCCAGAATTGCATACAAACAAAGATTCCTCCCACACCAAAGTTGCCAGCACAGAAAGTTCTTGCTTCTCATGGAGTCCCCAGGAAGACACACGAACTGTAGCACCAGGTGAAAGTTTCCAGGTGTTCTTTCCTGGGGAGCAGGGCTGTTCTTTCCTGTTTTAAGGCCTACCTCCCAACTGACAGTCCGACACCCAAAATTACATACAAACAAAGAATCCTTCCACACCAAAGGCAACAGAACAGAAGGTTCTTTCTGCCCACACAGTGCACACCCTGACCCACCAAGTACACCACAAAGTCAAAGATTCCAGGCTTTCTTTCCTGCCGAGAAGGGCTGTTGTTTCCCGTTTTCAGTCCTGCCTCCCAACTGTCAAACTGACTCCCAAAATTGCATACGGCTGAAGATTCCTCCCACAACAAAGGGGCCAGCACAGAAAGCTCTTGCTGCCTAAGGAGTCTCCAGTCTGAGCCACCAAATGCACAACAAAACCACACTTTCCAGGCTTCCTTTTTTGGGGAGAAGTGCTTTTGTGTCCTGTTTTCAGACCTGCCTCCCAACGGACAGCCTGACTCCCAAAATTGCATACGCACGATGATTTCTCTCCAACCAAAGGGGTCAGCACAGAAAGCTCTTGCTGCCCATGGAGTCCCCAGGCTGACAAACCAACTGCACCATAAACCCAAAGTTTCCCGGCTTCCTTCCCTGGAAGTAAAGGTTGTAGTTTCTGTTTTCAGCCGTGCCTCCCAACTGACTGCCCGACTCCCAGAATTGCATCCAAACAAAGATTCCTCCCACACCAAAGTTGCCAGCACAGAAAGCTCTTGCTTCTCATGGAGACCCCAGGCCGCTCCACCAACTGCCCCACAAAACCAAAGTTTCCACGGTTTCTTTCCTGGAGATAACGCCTGCTGTTTCCTGTTTTCAGCCCTGTCTCACCACTGCCACCTCGAATCCCAAAATGGCATACGGACGAAGATTCCTCGAAGACCAAAGGTGCCAGCAAAGAAAGCTAGTACTGCCCGTA
>NW_020891464.1:0-1382 GCF_003945725.1 Corapipo altera
GCAGGATGGCCAGCAGGGTCCTGGCAGGGGTGTAAACCCCTAATCCCAGCACAGCAATCAAGACATGGGATAACACCAGGGTGACACTGGGGTGACACTGGGGGGTCACTGGTCCATACTGGTCCGTACTGGTGCATACTGGGGCACTCACCAGGGCGGTGGCCAGGCCCTGGATGCCCAGCAGGGTCCTGGCAGGGGTGTAAACCCCTAATACCAGCACAGCAATGAAGAGATGGGGTGACACCAGGGTGACTCTGGGGTGACTTTGGGGGTCACTGGGGGGTCACTGGTCCATACTGGTCCATACTGGTCCGTACTGGGGCACTCACCAGGGCGGTGGCCAGGCCCTGGATGCCCAGCAGGGTCCTGGCAGGGGTGTAAACACCCCCCATCCCACCAGGTAACCCTGGGACCAGGACACTGGGGTGACACTGGGGGTGACTTTGGGGGTCACTGGTCCATACTGGTCCGTACTGGTCCGTACTGGGGCACTCACCAGGGCGGTGGCCAGGCGCAGGATGGCCAGCAGGGTCCTGGCAGAGGTGTAGAGGCCGTCCCTGCTGCTCCAGGCCTCCCTCCTCATCTCCACGTAGGCGGCCGTGATGAAGTCGCCCAAGGCCTCGGGCACCCGCGGCTCCCGGCGCTTGCACATGGCCAGGTAACGTCTGGGGGGGGCGGGGGGGGGGCGGGGGGGGGCCAGGGACACCCCAAAAATACCCCCAGGGGGGGAAAACCCACCCAGGAACAGCCCGGAACCAACCGGGAAAAAACGGCACGAAAATCACCCAAATCGGCCCAAAAATCTACTCAGAACACCCCAAAAAACTCCTCAAAACACCCCAGAAATACAGAAAATGTCCTCAAAACATCCCAAAAAACACCCCAAAAAATACAGAAAATGCCCTCAAAACACCCCCAAAAATCTCCTCAAAATACCCCAAAAAACTCCTCAAAACACCCCCAAAAACACCCCAAAAATCTGCTCAAAACACCCCAAAAACCTGCTCAAAACACCCCAAAAAACTCCTCAAAACACCCCAAAAAACACCCCAAAAATCTGCTCAAAACACCCCAAAAATCTACTCAAGAACACTCCAAAAATCTGCTCAAAACACCCCAAAAATCTGCTCAAAACACCCCAAAAACCTGCTCAAAACACCCCAAAAAACTCCTCAAAACACCCCCAAAAACACCCCAAAAATGTCCTCAAAACACCCCCAAAAATACAGAAAATGTCCTCAAAACACCCCAAAAATCTGCTCAAAACACCCCAGAAACACCCAGAAAATCTCTTCAAAAACACTTTTTAGGGGCAATTTTGAGGGTGTTTCTGGGGTGTTTTTGAGGCCATTTTTGGGGTGATTTTAGGGTGGTTTTGGGGT
>NW_020891465.1:0-1382 GCF_003945725.1 Corapipo altera
CCATGCCAAGGCCTGACCACCCTCGCCATGCAGAAATTCCTCCTGAGCTCTCTGTTTCCTCTCTCACACACCCTGACAACTATTGGAAGGCTATTCAGAGCCACATTAAACAAAGCTGTGTCACAAGGTTGTGCATTAAACCCCTCTGAGATGATGGCCATGCTTGATGACACCGGCCCCTCCGGGTCAGTGTCCAGCTGGTGTCAGAAATCCTCTCACCTTGGAAGCCCTTTTTGCCCTCCAGCAGCTCAAGAGTCACAAAGTCCTCCAGAGCTGCAGGGAGGGATGAGGCTGCCTGGAGGAATGAGACAGGAGGCACTGAGCAGCAGAAAATGCCCTCACCCAAACACATTCCAGGTGGCACTCTTAAACATTTCTCTCCTGTCCCAGGGTTGCCTAAAAGCGGCACATAAAAGAAACTTCTAAGACTGAATTTGTGAGTTGTAGAAATCAGGCAGTCTTTAATTGGCTCTGAGATGCATCGCTCATCATTTTGCCAAAATGCACCTGCTTAAAAAGGAACTGGGTGTTGCCTGGCTGGGGGCCTCAGTTCCCCTCCTCATTGTTTCCTTCAATCATTTGGCTCAGCTAAAGGGAGTTTCTATCTTGTACATACTCTCAGTTCTTATACATTTCTGAATTCCAATGTCACGCCGGGTTCCCAGGGCCACCAAGAGCTCCCACTGTGTTCCACCGCTCTGTTCAGCTCCCTGGTCTTTCTCAGAGTCCAGCACCTCGTCAAAAAGCTGTTTATGTCCAACCCAATCCTGGCTGCCTCTCTCCTTGCGCTCTTTGTGCTTGAGCTTCAGGACCAACCACAACCTTGTCAGCTAGAAGGGAGCACTGAGTGCCACATCTAGGCCTTCTTTGACCACCTCCAGGGATGGGGACTCCCACTCCCTGGGCAGCCCATGCCAATGCCTGAACAGCCCTTCCATGCAGAAATTGCTCCTGATGTCTGTGTCACCTTCTTGAAAGGCTTCTCTCCGTCACTTGACTTCTTCCTAATGTATCTTCTTCCAGAATGCTTTTTCCTTGGCAACAAGGACATCCCTGATGTATTGAAGGAACAGCAACTTGGCTTTGCTGAGCTTGGGCACACCCTGGAAAGTTCCCGGAGCTCTCCTAACCCCTTTGCTGCATGGCTGAAGGCAGGAGAGCAAAGCAAAGCTTTGCTGGGGAGAGTCAGGATGGATGCCAGGACAAGCTTCCCCCAAGCAGGATGAACCCTGCTGAGCTGGGGGTGAGGATGCTGCCACAAGCTCCAGAGTTGGCCAAACATCTCCTGTGCTACCCGGCACGTGCATGGGGCTCCTCAGCTGGGCTCTGCAGCTACAGGGCTTGACTGACAGCTGTCTGTCAAAGGAGTTATTAGCTTACAT
>NW_020891466.1:0-1382 GCF_003945725.1 Corapipo altera
TACTCCTTCCCATTCTTTAGTATTCCTTTGCATTCCTTAATACTTTTCCCCCCATTCCTTGGTATTCTTTTAATCCCATTATTTCACTGTTCCTTCCCCCTCTTAATATTCCTTGCCATTCCTTGGTATGTGAGGAATATATTGCTTAATGTAAGAAGAAAGAATTCCCCATTCCTTAGTCTTCTTTCCCATTTCTTGGTATTTTCCACCCCTCCCCTTTTTTTTTTTTTTTTTTTTTACTATTCCTCCCCATTCCTAGTATGCCTTTCCATTCCTTAATATGTTTTCTGCTTTCCCTGGTATTTTCCACTGTTTTTTTACAATTTCTTCCCATTTCATTTCCCATTCTTTAGTGTTCCTTTGCTTTCTTTTCTCATTCCTTGATATTTTTTACAATTTTTTCCTATTCTTTAATGTTCCTTCCCATCTTTTAACATTCCTTTGCATCCTTTAGTACTCCTTTACATTTGCTGGTGTTCTTTCCTCATTCCTTGATATTTTTTACCATTTTTTCCTATTCTTTAGTGTTTCTTCCCATTCTTTAACATTTCTTTGCACTTTTTAGTACTCCTTTACATTTGCTGGTGTTCTTTCCTCATTCCTTGATATTTTCCCCTTTTTTTCACTATTCTTTTCCACTCCTTATAGTATTCCTGCCCATTCTTCAGTACTGCCCCCAGACCTTCATATTCTCCCCTTCATTGCTGTTCCTCATTATTTCTCCCCCTTTTTTTTTAGAATTCCTCATTATTCCATCACTATTTCTCCCTTTCCTTTAGTGTTCTCCAGTATTCCTTCACATTCCTCAATATTCCTTCCCTAGCCTTAGTGCCAGCACCCTGACAATCCCCCACCCCAGGTGAGCCCTTCCATCCTGCCCCTTTCTCTGCAAACAAGTCCATATACTTCTGTGGTATATTTTAAATAGTACAGTGTGTATTAAGTATGTGTGTTACAATTAATTGTGTATTAATTGTGTGTTACAATTATAGCCTTTTTTAAAAATGCAGTTTACAGAACACATTACACAGACACAATTAAAGGCAAAAGTGTTTAATAGCACAAATATAACAATATGTAAGAGACAATCTAATAATGCAGGGCCTTATATATATTTATATATATAAATATATTTATATATTTATATGTATTTATATAATATATATATTATACATAAAATATAAAAATATATAAAAATATTGTATATAAATATATATAAATATTTTTATATTATATATAAATATATAAAAATATTTTATACATAAATATATAAATATTTATATATTTTATATATAAAAATATTTTTATATAAATATCTACAATATATTATATATAAATATATATTTATATATAATATTTTTATATATAAATGTATTTATATA
>NW_020891467.1:0-1381 GCF_003945725.1 Corapipo altera
CAGGGGGAAAAACCGACCCCGATTTGAGGGAAAAAGGGGGAAAAAGGGAAAAAAAACCAATTTGGGGCGAAAAAGGGGCAAAAACGGCAAAACCGGGACCGGGTTTGGGGGAAAAATGGGGGGGAGGGGCTCAAACTGCACCCGGTGATGTCATTGACCCAATGACATCATTGACCCACCCGATGACGTCATCGACCCACCCAATGATGTCATTGACCCACCAATGATGTCATTGACCCACCCAGTGATGTCATTGACCCAATGATGTCATTGACCCACCCAATGATGTCATTGACCCATCCAATGATGTCATTGACCCACCCAATGATGTCATTGACCCAATGATGTCATTGACCCACCCAATGATGTCATTGACCCATCCAATGATGTCATTGACCCACCCAATGACGTCATCGACCCACCCAGTGATGTCATTGACCCAGTGATGTCATTGACCCACCCAATGATGTCATTGACCCACCCAATGATGTCATTGACCCAATGATGTCATTGACCCACCCAATGATGTCATTGACCCAATGACGTCATCGACCCACCCAGTGATGTCATTGACCCACCTAATGACGTCATTGACCCACCCAATGACGTCATTGACCCACCCAATGATGTCATTGACCCAATGACGTCATTGACCCACCCGATTATGTCATCGACCCAATGACGTCATTGACCCCAAAAAGGAACAAAAATGGGAAAATCAAACCTCGATTCGGGGCAAAAATGGGGGAAAATGGGAAAAAACCCAAACCCAGATTTGGGAAAAAAAAAAATGGGGGTAAAAAAGGGGAAATGAGGCCGAATTTGGGACCAAAAATGGAGGAAAGAGGCAAAAAAGGGGAAGGGGAAGTTTTTGTCGCCGGTTGTGTCGCCGTGAGACGCAACTTCCCCCCAACCGGCGGCGGCAACGGCCCCACGGTGACACCGGGGGGGACAAAAACCCCTCAGGGGCCCGGATTTGGGGGGAAAATGGGAAAAAATGGGAAAATCCGCCCAAATTGGGGTCGAAAATGAAGGGAAGGGGCAAAAAGAGCCCAAATTGGGGTCAAAAATAGGGGGGAAAGACGGGAAATGAGAGTTGGGGGGAAAGTGGTGAAAAGAGGTCGAGTGAGACAAGATTTGGGGGAAAAATGGGGAAAAAGAGTCCAGATTTGGGAAAAAATGGGGAAAAAGAACCGAGATTTGGGAAAAAAATGCGAAAAGAGAGTCCGGATTTGGGGGAGGAATGGGAAAAAAGAACCCAGATTTGGGAAAAAAATGGGGAAAAATGGGGAAAAAGAGCCCCGATTTGGGAAAAAATGGGAAAAAAAGAGTCTGGATTTGAGGGGGAAATGGGATAAAACAACCAAGATTTGGGATAAAA
>NW_020891468.1:0-1380 GCF_003945725.1 Corapipo altera
AGCGGGACCCCGCCCCGGCAGAGGCGTGGCCTTCGGAAGCCCCGCCCACCTTTGACATCGACGAGGAGCGATTGGCTGTCGGGCGAGTGGGCGGGGCGGGCCCCGGGGCGGAGCAGGGTGTAGGAGCAGGTGTGGTTGCCGCCATCCCGGGTCCCGCTGACGTTGAAGGTGAGGGTGAAGGATCTCCGCGACGTGCGGACGTCGACGTTCCAACCGCCCGCTCCGGAAAAGCGGAAGCCCTGGATGCGCCCCTCGGAGCCGGGGGCGGAGCAGAGCAGGGACACCGAGTCACCCACGAGGAAGAGCCGCTTGGGAGGAGTCACCGACAGGGTGGGAGGGGCGGGGAGCTCTGGGATGGTCGGAGGGAATTCCGGGATGATTCCCAGGATTCTGGGAACTCTGCGAGGGCGGTTTGGGGCGAAAAGGGGGAATTTGGGGTTTTTGGGGTTCAGGGGTTGGGGGATGTTTGTTACCTGAAGGTGCCGCCGGAGGGAAAAGGGTCTGGAGAGAGGCTGGAAAATGAGGGGGAAAAGGGGAAATTAGGGAAGGGAGAAAGGAAGGGAAGGAAATAAGGATGAGATGGAAATAAAAGAGAAATGAAGGAAAATGAAAAAATAATGGTAAAATGAAATGAAATGGAATAAAATATAAATGGAATATAAATGATAATAAAATAAAATAAAACAAAAAATGGAATATAAAGTATAAATAAAATAATAAAAAATGATAAAAATAAATAAAATATAAATAAAATAATAAAATAATCAAATAAATAACATAATAAAATATAAATAAAATACAATACAAAATAAAGTAAAATATAAAATGAAATAAAATAGAATATAATAAAATAGAATATAATAAAATAAAAATAAACAAAATAATAAAATAATAAAAAATAAAATAATAAAATATAAATAAAATATAAATAAAATACAATACAAAATAAAATAAAATATAAAATGAAATAAAATAGAATATAATAAAATAAAAATAAATAAATAAATAAAAATGAAACAAAATAATAAAATAAAATAAAATATCAATAAAATAAAAAAATAAAATACAAATAAAATATAAATAAAATAATAAAATAAAAATAATAAAAAATAATAAAATACAAATAAAAAATAAAAAAAAATAAAATAAAATTTAAACAAAATATAAAATGAAATAATGAAATAAAATAATAAAATAATAATATAAAATAAAATAAAAATAAAAATAAATAAAATCAAATCAAATCTAAAATGAAATAAAATAATAAAATATCAATAAAATAAAATATACATAAAATAAAAAATAAAATTCTCAGGGAATGATGGGTTGGTGTCATTTCGGGGTGAAAAGGGGCAAATTTGGGGTTCTTGGTTTTGGGGT
>NW_020891469.1:0-662 GCF_003945725.1 Corapipo altera
GCAGCCAAGGTGTGTGGGGCTGTTCCGTGCCCTCCACCCTCGGCCCCGCCGGGGCGCCTGCCCAGCGCTCCAGGGGTGGCCAACAGGGAGCTCACGGCACCTGCCCGTGCCCACGGCCCCACAGTGCCAGGCCTGGCCTAAAGCCGGCTTTGTTGGGCAGAGCCTGGCCAGCGGGACCCCCTTGGAGCCGCCCCGCAGCCTCCCCTGGGCTGGAGGCACCCGCAGGAATTGTCCCAGTGCCTGAGCTGCGGGATCGGCTGCCCCGGGGCTGCCGTGTGGGCTGGGGGGGAGCGGGAGGGGCCGTGGGGAGGGATTTCTGCTGAGCCACAGCTCTGGCTCTGGGGCAGTCAGGATGTGAGGCCTTGCTCACTGCCTCTTGTATCCCCTAAATCTGTATGCCATGTGGTGGATTGGGTTTGTTTAAACTGTTCCTATTATTCCATGACTGGTGAGGAGTTGTTTTCTGGAGTGTCCTGTCAGGAATACTCAAAAATGCACCAGTTCTCAGGAAGCTCGACTTTGTAAAACATTTATGAAGCTAAAATTCCACAGCCTTGAGCTGTTGGGTCCCAAATAATATTGGAGGGAGAGGCAGAAAGTCCCACTGCTGCTGGAGCTGAACTGTCTGCAGTGACTGGCCAGGACTTGGCCCTGATGCCTGA
>NW_020891469.1:762-1380 GCF_003945725.1 Corapipo altera
TGTGTTTGTGTTGCAGCTCAATAAAGTCCCTTTCAGTGGTGATTGTGTCATTTTTGTGTCAGTTCCTCTCCCCTCTTCCCCTGCCCCCATGGCTGCATCACTGGTTTTTGCCAAAATGAACTCTTCCCCTGCAGCAGTTCCCTGCTTCTCTCAGAGAGGGTGGAGCTGAGGTCCCTGACCAAAGGGAGAAAGGATCCATCCAAGGCAGGCCCATGCTCACCCCCTGCCTTCCTCCAGCCTCCCATCCCTGCTGGACACACAACCTGTTCCCAAACAACCCCTGTTCCTGTTCTCTGTTTCTCCTCTCACTACTCCCCTCCTATGATCTCCAGGTGCCCAGGCCCCTGTTTTTGAGGGGCATTCCTGGGCTGCTGCCCCCCCATTCTGTATAAATGAAGTTCCAAGAGCTGCCTGTGTCTGCCTGTGTTCCCTGCAGTTCTCCTTCCTGTTCTCCCCTGGGCTGGAGAGACCTGCCTGCCCTGGTTTGTTGGAGCAGAGGGATGGGATTACATTTGTCCAGAAGGGATGTTCGCAGACACTCATTTTCTGACAGGCACTGCCATTTTCCTTCTGCCTTTCCCAGGTTTTTCCAAGTGCTGCCCAGCACGGGGATCCGTG
>NW_020891470.1:0-1380 GCF_003945725.1 Corapipo altera
TCTTCTGTTCTTGTCCCAGGGTGCTGGGTTATACAGCTATTTTTGTGAGTTAAAACCAGTTTTCTCTGTATCCTTGTATTTATTGCAATTTTCTTAGGAAATTGTAAGTCTGACTTGTAATCCTTTGGGTGGGTTCATTTCTCCCTCTGGTTTACTTTTAACCCAGCACACAATGGGAATGTATGATGGTTGCCATGGTAACTGACCCTGGCAAGGGGGATCAGTAGCATTGCCCACGGCTTCCACTGCTGCAAATTGGCTTCACTCACCTTCTTCTTCAGCAGCCTCATCCACCTGTCGTGGGGTCCCCACACAGCAGCCTCCCACCTCCAAGAGGTTCTGCAGCAGCCCAGGGTTCCTTTGGCCCCACAAGGTCCTGCAGTGTCCCGATGGCCCCTTGATTCCATGAGGCTCCACACTGTCCCAGGGTCTCCCTGGTTCCATGAGTTTCCCCAGTGTCCCAGGTTTCCTTTGGTTCCATGAGACCCAGATGCGAAGCCGTGGCCTCTTGATTCCATGAGGTTTTGCAGTGTCACGATGGCTCCTTTCTGCCATCAGGTTCTGCAGAGTCTCAGGGTTCCTCTGCTTTCAGGAGGTTCCAAAGTGTCCCAATGGCCCCTTGATTCCAGGACGATCCCAAACATCCCAGGCTTCCTTTGGTTCTTGGAAGTCCTGCATGTCAAAATGGCCCCTTGATGCCATGAGTTTTCACAGTGTCCCCATTTGCCCTTGCTTCCATGAGGACCTGCACTGTCACAAGAGTCCCTTGATTCCATGAGGTTCCAGTCTCCCAGGGCTTCTTCATCTCCATGAGACTCCACAGGGTCACAATGGTCCCTTGATTCTGTGAGATTCCACAGTGTCCCAGGATTCCTTTGCTTCCCTGGGCCCTGCAGACTCAGAATGGACTGTTGATTCCATGAGGTTCCACGGTGTCAAAATGACCCCTTGATTCTGGGAGGTTCCACAGCATCCCAAGATTCCTTTGGATCCACAAGACCCAGGAATGTCACAATGGCCCCTTGATTCCATCAGGTTCTTCAGTGTCACAGTGGCCCTTTGTTTCTATGAGGTTCCACAGTGTCCAAGGATTCCTTTGGTTCCATGAAGCCCTACTGTGTCACAATGGGTTGTTGATTCTGTGCCATTCTGCAGGGTCACAAAGGCCACTTGGTTCCACGAGTTTCCTCAGTGTTCCAGGGTTCCCTTGGTTCCATGAGGTCCTGCAGGGTCACAAGGGCCCCTTGATCCCATGTGGTTTCCCAGTGTCCCAGGTTTCATTTTATTCCATGAGGCCCTGTAATGTCACAATGGCCACACAATTCCATGAGGCTCCCCAGTGTCACAATGGCCCAGTGATTCCATGAAGTTCCAAAATGT
>NW_020891471.1:0-1379 GCF_003945725.1 Corapipo altera
CCCCTTTTTTTTGCCCCCCAAGAAGGTGGTTTTGGGGGGTATTTTAGGTCAATTTTGGGGTGATTTTTGGGTTGTTTTGGGGGGTATTTTAGGTCATTTTGGGGCTATTTTGGGGTCGGGTTTTTTTGAGGCTTTCAGGGGGGTTTTTGGGGGTCCCAAAGGGTATTTTGGGGTCTCTGACCCCCCTTTTTTTGGCCCCCTCCAGAAGGTGTCCCCGGGGGGTCTCCCCACGTTCTCCGCCCACCCCGCCCGCTTCTCCCCCGACGACAAATTCTCCCGCCACCGTTTGGCCCTAAAACGACGTTTTGGGATCCTGCCCACCCAGAAGGGACGGGCCCTGCTCTGAGGGGGGACCCCAAAAACCCCCCAAAAACCCACCTGGGGGAGGAGGAGGAAGAGGAGCCGAAACGGAGCAAAAATGACCCAAAACAGAGGGAAAATGACCCAAAACGGAGCAAAAATGACCCAGAACGGAACAGAAATGACCCAAAATGGAGCAAAATAAACTGAAATAAACCCCAAAATGGACTGAAATGAATTTTTTAATGACCCAAAATGCAGCAAAAATAAACTGAAATAAAACCCGAAATGAACGAAAGTTAAGTGAAATAGTGACTGAAATGGCCCAAAACCGAGCAAAAACGACCCAAAATGGAGCAAAAATGACCCTAAATGGAGAAAAATGAACATTTTAGTGACACAAAATGGGGGGAAATGAATTGAAATGGGCCAAAAATGACCCAAAACGGAGCGAAAATGACCCAAAATGAAGCAAAAATAGACTGAAATAAACCTTGAGATGAACAAAAATACAGTGAAATAGTGACTGAAATGACCCGAAACGGAGCAAAAATGACACTGGGAGCACTGGGAGGGCACTGGGAGCACTGGGAGGGCACGCCCACAACGCCACAAACCACGCCCACGACAACAAACCACACCCCTTGGGGAGGGAACCCCGCCCACAACGCCTAAAAGCCACGCCCACGATGCGGAAATACGCCCTTAGCCAGGAAGCCACGCCCACAAACGCTGTAGCCACGCCCCTTAGGAAAAACCCCGCCCACAAGGGCGTGAGCCACGCCCCCTGAGAGAAAACCCCGCCCACAAAGGGCGCAAACCACGCCCCTGAGAGAAAAACCACGCCCCTGAGAGAAAACCACGCCCACAATGCCGTAAACCACGCCCTTTAAAGAAAACCGCGCCCATAACATCACAAGCCCCGCCCCCTTACGTCCCTTGCGTCGCCTCCTAGCAACGCCCGCGCCGCCGTGACGTCACTTCCGCTGCGATCCAAGATGGCGGCGGCGGGAGGAGGCGGCGGCCCCGGAACGGCCCCGGAGGGGCCCGGGGGGGTCTCGGGGGGTCCCGGGGTGGGA
>NW_020891472.1:0-1378 GCF_003945725.1 Corapipo altera
AGCAGAAGCCCACATATATTTGCTCACTAGTAAGTAAATGACATCCTTTTTATTTAAATGGGTTTTTTCCTACCTTGTTCACATCTTTCATTGTTATAGATTATTATAGGCTTTAGATTAAGGTATTAATGATACAGTTGGGTTTTTAAGGACTCCAGCAAAAGTGATACAAAAATATGGTACTTTGCAAAAATCTATTTGTAGCAGCTCCTTAGAAGCCATGTGTGAGAGGACTATTGTCATGCTGAGAAACTCTACCTGAATACTGATTTAAGAATTCTCCCCAGGACTTCCTTTTCTATTGAGAGTGTAGTTTCAGTCTAAACCACCACTTATACAAAAAACCAAAAACAATAAATTGTTTTCTATCACAGGTTTAGCTATTTGTGCTTTCAGCCATATTTCATATCTCCATTATTGCACCAGAACTTCTGAATGTTAAGAACAGTATTGGCTTTGGGGAATTAATCCTTCTTTTTAGTGAATACCACTTAAGACTTCAGGAGTTCTGGATTCTTTTTTTTTTTTAAGTGAAATAAGTGATATGTATACAATAAATGATTCAGTTTTCTTTTCAAAAGACTATTTGAGCACTTGCAAGGATCAAGCCACATTAAATGAACCAAAGATTTCCTGTTATAGCCTTAGTAGTTTATGTAGGCATGTCTCCTTCCCTGCTCCAATAGCAATGAAACAGGCCAAAAAAAGTGAAGATTAAACAGGAAAATATGTTTATGTTTTTTCTTCACAATTCTAGCAGTTACCTGGCTATTTTTTCACTTGGAAATTGTATATTCAATTAGCTATGAATTTTGAAAGACAATTGCTTAATCTTCATCTGTTCCAATTCTGGACACAAGATGCTTATTAACTCTATTTGATACTCAGTTGTCTGGCTTAGATTTGACGTTAAAAGTTATTGTTTAATGTGTAGGGTGAAGTGTTTACTTGTTCAGAAAAAAAAAAGAAGTCTTCCATTTTGTTTCCCTTCTCAAAATATAATCTGAGTCACAATTTTTTTAGGATGCCTGAGGAAAATATTTTTTCTGAAGAAGAATCTCTGTAATATTCTCTTCTACAATATATATCTTCTTTGTATTTTTAATACTGGAGAAATCTCTGTTTTGTTTAAAGGTACCAGTTTTTGCAAGTCTTATGTGTCCTGAATGCAACTACTGTGTGTACTCACCCCACCTACATATGAGGTTGACACAGCCTAGAAAGTTCATCTTAACAGTGCATGAGGTCACAGCTGAAAGTGTCATGGTGGCATCTAAAACACACATTAGTACAGTTCAGTATCTTTATTTTACCATTTTCTGATGATTGATTTTTTTTTTAAATTGGCTGGCTGACAGTGAGGGATCCCTATCATATA
>NW_020891473.1:0-1378 GCF_003945725.1 Corapipo altera
CCCCCCCAGCCCCCCTTGGTGCCCCCCAGCCCCTCACCCTGGTCGCTGACGCGCCGTTTGGGGTTGGCAGACACGCTGCGCTGCACCTTGTGTGCGGGGGAGGGCCCCGAGCTGTTGGCCACCTCCGGGGCCACCCGGGGCTTCAGGGACAGGCTGTCGTCCAGCTGGGGACAGAGGGGACACGTGGGGACGTGTGGGGGACACGGGGTGTGGGGACAGGGAGGGGACATGGGGATGTGTGGGGACATGGAGGGGACACAGGGACATGTAGGGACATGTGGGGATGTGTGGGGACATGGAGGGGACACGGGGGGTGTGGGGACATAGAGGGGACAAGCCAGGCAGACACGGGGGGGGGAAAGTGCAGGGCCAGGGACACCCTGGCACAGGCACAGCTGGGGACAGGGACATGCTGGGGGGACAGGGATGTGCCAGCACAGGGCACAGCTGGGGACAGGCTGGTGTGGGGTCAGGGCACAGCTGGGGAGGACACTGTCCCCTGTCCCCACCCTGTGTCCTCATGTCCTTCCCCCCTCTGTGCTCCCTGTCACACCCCTGTCCCCAGTCCCTCCTCGTGTCCCTCCCTGTCCCCGTGTCCCCTCGTTCCCCCGTGTCACCTCAGTGTCCCCAGGTCACCTCATCGTCACATCTCCACCATCCTCCACTGTCCCCTTGTCCTGATGTCCCCTCACTGTCCCTGTGATCCTCCCCTTGTCCTGATGTCCCCTCACTGTCCCCGTGACCCCCCCCATGTCCTGATGTCCCCCCCCCGTCCCCTGTGCCCCCCCCAATGTCCCCTCACTGTCCCCATGTCCCCTGACACTCTTGTTCCCGTGACCCTCCTGCTGTCCCCTCGTTGTCCCCTCACCCCTTCCACACCCCCTGCCCTCACCTCCCCATGGTCCCCCTGTCCCCCACGGTGTCCCCACTGTCCCCAGAGTGTCCCCCCACTGCCCCCTGTCCCCCACAGGGTCCCCAGTGTCCTCCACTGTCCCCTGTGTCCCTGCACTGCCCCCACTGCTCTTACAGTGTCCCCTGACACCCCTGCTGTCCCCCTGTCCCCTGCTGTCCTGTGCCCCCCCGACCCCAACTGTCCCCCCACTGTCCCTGCAGTGTCCCCACTGACCCTCAGTGTCCCTGCAGTGTCCCCAGTGTCCCTGCTGTCCCTGTAGTATCCCCACTTGACCCTCAGTGTCCCCTACAGTGTCCCTACTGTCCCTGCAGTGTCCCCACTGTCCCCAGTGTCCCCGCTATCCCCACAGTGTCCCCACTGTCCCTGCAGTATCCCTGCAGTGTCCCCACTGACCCCCAGTGTCCCCACTGACCCCCAGTGTCCCCACAGTGTCCCCCCAGTGTCCCCTCACCTCGGAGCTCTTGT
>NW_020891474.1:0-859 GCF_003945725.1 Corapipo altera
GTCCCATGGTTTGGGTGGGAAGCCCCCCTTGGACCCTCCACTGTCCCCCCCTGGCTCGGGCAGGACGCCCTGAGGGCCAGGAGGAACCAGGAGGCCGCGGACCGGGAATGGCGGCGGAAGGAGCTGGAGAAGGCCCGGAAGAAGGCGGAGACGGAGCAGCAGCTCCAGCGGGACCGGCGGGAGCAGGTGGCCCACCGGGAACACAGACTGGCCGTGCAGCTGGAGCAGGAACGCCAGGAATTCCTGAGGGTGCTCCGGTGAGCCCCGCGGGGCCGGGGGGGACTCCCGGTGACAGCCCGTGGCTCTGGGGGGTGTAGACACTTCTAGAACCCCATAGACACCCCTAGGACCTCAGAGACACCTCTGGGACCTCAGAGACACCTCTGGAACCTGATGGACACTCCTGGAACCTCAGAGACAGCTCTAAGGATCCCACAGATACCTCTAGGACCCATAGACACACCTAGAACCTTGTAGACACCCCTAGAACCCATAGACACCTCTAGAACCCCATAGACACCTCCAGAACCCCACAGACCCCCCTAGAACCCCATAGACACCTCCAGAACCCCATAGACCCCCCCTAGGACCCCATAGACCTCTCTAGAACCCCACAGACCCCCCTGGGACCTCGCAGACCCTTCTAGAACCCCATAGACACCCCTAGAACCTCATAGACACCTCTAGAGCCCCACAGACCCCCCGGGAACTTCTAGACACCCCTAGAACCTTGTAGACCCCTCTAGAACCCCGTAGACAGCCCTGGGACCTCGTAGACCCCTCTAGAACCCCATAGACAGCCCTGGGACCTTGTAGACCCCTCTAGAACCCCATAGACAGCCCTGGGACCTCGTAGACC
>NW_020891474.1:959-1378 GCF_003945725.1 Corapipo altera
ACCTCTAGGACCCATAGACACACCTAGAACCTTGTAGACACCCCTAGAACCCATAGACACCTCTAGAACCCCATAGACACCTCCAGAACCCCACAGACCCCCCTAGAACCCCATAGACACCTCCAGAACCCCATAGACCCCCCCCAGGACCCCATAGACCTCTCTAGAACCCCACGGACCCCCCTGGGACCTCGCAGACCCTTCTAGAACCCCATAGACACCCCTAGAATCTCATAGACACCTCTAGAGTCCCACAGACCCCCCGGGAACTTCTAGACACCCCTAGAACCTTGTAGACCCCTCTAGAACCCCGTAGACAGCCCTGGGACCTCGTAGACCCCTCTAGAACCCCATAGACAGCCCTGGGACCTTGTAGACCCCTCTAGAACCCCATAGACAGCCCTGGGACCTCGTAGACC
>NW_020891475.1:0-1378 GCF_003945725.1 Corapipo altera
GTGTGATCCCACTCTGTTCCCATTCCCCCAGCCTGCAGCTTCCCGACGTGCTGGGCAGGGCCTCCAGCACAGCCCTGGACCAGAAGCTGTTCCGGTTGCGCAGCTCCCACCTGGAGCAGATGGTGCAGGCGGCCCTGAGGCTCAAACACCGGGAGAACAACCTGGACACGCTCCTGGAGCAGGGGGAGGACTGGCTGGGCCGCCTGAGAGCCATGGCACACGAGGTGACACTGCTGGGGGACACTGCTGGGGGACACTGCTGGGGGACACTGGCTGTGCCACCTCCGAGCCATGGCACATGAGGTGACACTGCTGGGGTCCACTGGCTGTGCCACCTTCAGGCCATGGCACATGAGGTGACACTGCTGGGGTGACACTGCTGGGCTGCTCCTGGGGCTCCTGTGCTCCTTGGAGGGGTTTGTTCTTCCCAGTCTCTCCATGGTGGTGGCTTTGGTGGGAAGCAGGGATGGTGTTCCTGGATCCTAGTCCATGGTTGTCCCGTGTCTGGAAGGTGCCCAGTTTGGTGCCCTGGGGTGGAAGTTTGCCAAGTTAAGGCCAACAAGGCCAAGGGCAGGAGCTCCTGGGTTGGGCCAATCCCAGCACAAATCCAGGCTGGGAAGGGAATGGATTTGGGAGCAGCCCTGAGGGGAAGGACTTGGGGTGCTGGTGGTTGAGAAGCTCCACAGGATCCCATCCAGAATCCCCCATTCCCTGGGCTGATCCCCCAGCGTGGGCAGCAGGGCAGGGGGGGATTCTGCCCCTCTGCCCCTGTCTCAGCTGAGACCCCCCTGCAGAGCTGCTCCAGCCCTGGGAACAACAGCACAAGGACCTGGAGCTGCTGGAGAGAGTCCAGAGGAGGCCCCGGAGCTGCTGCCAGGGCTGGAGCCCCTCTGCTCTGGAGCCAGGCTGGGAGAGCTGGGGGGGTTCCCCTGGAGAAGAGAAGGCTCCAGGGAGAGCTGAGAGCCCCTGGCAGGGCCTGAAGGGGCTCCAGGAGAGCTGGAGAGGGACTGGGGACAAGGGAGGGAGGGACAGGACACAGGGAATGGCTTCCCACTGGAAAAGGGGAGATTTAAATGGGATATTGGGCAGGAATTGTTGGCTGTGGGGGCAGTGAGGGGCTGGACTGGAATTCCCAGAGCAGCTGTGGCTGCCCCCGGATCCCTGGGAGTGTCCAAGGCCAGGTTGGACGGGGTTTGGACCCACCTGGGCTGGTGGAAGGTGTTGAAGGTTGGTGGAAGGAGATGAGCTTTGAGGTCCTTCCCACCCCGGGAAGGGTTCCCTGCCCGCCGTGTGTCCGTGCGGATCCCTCCCTTTGGACACTGCGGGGTCTCCCAGCCCCAGAACAGCCTCCCACTGACCCCTGTCCTGTGTCCAGCCC
>NW_020891476.1:0-1378 GCF_003945725.1 Corapipo altera
AAAAACGGAGGCGGGTCCCTGCAGTTACACCCACAGCACCGTCTCCGCCCCCATACACCCGCGCGCGCGGCCCCTCCTCGGAAACACCCCCTTTTACGCCTGCTCCCGCCACTCCTGACTCCTCCCCAGAAACATCCCCTTCCCGGAAACCACGGGGTGCAGTGGGCGGGGCAAGGGCAAAGGCCTCAGACAACATCCGCCAAGATGGCCGCGCCCATAAGGCCCAGGCCGCCGAGGCCTACCCTGCCTGCCGGTACCCCCACTCTGATTGTCACTGGGCACCGTATTCCCCGGAAGAACCATCTACTGCTCCCGATATCTGGAGAGCCTTCCGAGATGAGGCAGCAAACGCCCAAGACACCGAGTTTTTAAGAGCTTTCCCGGTGTATTATGAGGAGGGGAAAACACCAGAGTGGCGTCCAATCTCGTACCCAATGCTTAAGGATATTAAAAAAGCTATTGTAGAGTACGGGTTGGGCGCCCCCTTTACCCTAGGGCTACTTGAATCCTTTTTCTTAGCCTACACCTTAATTCCGTTTGACATAAGGGCTGTGATGGGAGGCTTATTAACAACGGTGCAGGCCTCAGTGTTTGAGGCAGAGTGGAGGAAACGTGTAGTAACTTATGTGAACGATAAAATGGAGAGAAGGGGAATCCCCCCACGACAAGCGGTAGACATGCTTTATGGTGAGGGAGATTACGCCCGTAGAGGGGATCAAGCTAGATTAGACCCCAAATTGTTAGAAATTTCCAAAGAATTGGCATTAGAGGCCTTAAAGAAGGTGGCCGATGCTTATGTACCGACCCCCTCCTTTACAATGATTAACCAAGGCCCAAAAGAACAATTTACAGATTTTATAACCAGGCTCAAAGAGGCTATTGCCAGGCAAGTCCCACAAAAAGAATGTCAAGAAATTCTATTTAACAAATTGGTCATTGAAAAAGCTAATGAGGACTGCCAGAAAGCTCTTAAGCTTCTAAAAGATCCCACTCTACTTGAAATGATTGAGGCGTGCAAGAATATAGGATCAAACTCCCATAAAGCACGTCTACTAGCTGCCGCCTTTACCGGGCCAAATCATTGCTTTGAGTGCGGGGAAAAAGGTCACTTTAAAAAACACTGCCCCCGCCTCTCAGCATCCACACCAGATCTTCCCAAAACGCTATGTCGAAGGTGTGGGAAGGGACGGCACTGGACTTCCAGTTGCCGTTCCCTCACTAATATACATGGTGAACCCCTCACTCCAAATCGTTCACATAAGTTACAGAAAAGAGTCACCTTCTCATCCCTACCAGATGTGAGGCAGTGTGATGAAGAGCCGTCGGGAAACGGGGAGCAGAGCGCTTGGGGAGGCGCGACGACAAAAGTGGCCCCTCA
>NW_020891477.1:0-684 GCF_003945725.1 Corapipo altera
GGGGGGACCCCCAAAAATGGGGGGGGGACGCTGTGGGACCCCCAGGGGTGAGATATTGAGGGGTGGGACCCCCGGGACCCCCAGGGATGGGTCCCCAAGGGATGAGACACTGTGGGACCATCTGGCTCCAAATCGGGGTCCTGCCCAGGAATTTGGGGAAGTTTGGGGTGGCCTGTTGAGGGGGGGACCCCCAAAAATGAGGGGGGGACACTGTGGGACCCCCAGGGGTGAGATATTGGGGATGGGACCCCCAGGGGTGAGATATTGGGGATGGGACCCTCAGGGCTGGGACCCCCCAGGGCTGAGATATCGAGGTCCTGCCCAGGAATTTGGGGATGTTCGGGGTGGCCTGTTGAGGGGGGGACCCCCAAAAATGGGGGGGGGGACGCTGTGGGACCCCCAGGGGTGAGATATTGGGGATGGGACCCCCCAGGGGTGAGATATTGGGGTCCCCTGGGGATGGGACACTGTGGGACCCCCAGGGATGAGATATGGGGGGTGGGAGCCCCAGAACCCCCAGGGATGAGATATTGGGGTCCTACCCAGGAATTTGGGCAAATTTGGGGTGACCTGTTGATGGGGGGACCCCCAAAAATGGGGGGGGGACGCTGTGGGACCCCCAGGGGTGAGATATTGAGGGGTGGGACCCCCGGGACCCCCAGGGATGGGTCCCCAAGGGATGAG
>NW_020891477.1:694-1378 GCF_003945725.1 Corapipo altera
GGGGGGACCCCCAAAAATGGGGGGGGGACGCTGTGGGACCCCCAGGGGTGAGATATTGAGGGGTGGGACCCCCGGGACCCCCAGGGATGGGTCCCCAAGGGATGAGACACTGTGGGACCATCTGGCTCCAAATCGGGGTCCTGCCCAGGAATTTGGGGAAGTTTGGGGTGGCCTGTTGAGGGGGGGACCCCCAAAAATGAGGGGGGGACACTGTGGGACCCCCAGGGGTGAGATATTGGGGATGGGACCCCCAGGGGTGAGATATTGGGGATGGGACCCTCAGGGCTGGGACCCCCCAGGGCTGAGATATCGAGGTCCTGCCCAGGAATTTGGGGATGTTCGGGGTGGCCTGTTGAGGGGGGGACCCCCAAAAATGGGGGGGGGGACGCTGTGGGACCCCCAGGGGTGAGATATTGGGGATGGGACCCCCCAGGGGTGAGATATTGGGGTCCCCTGGGGATGGGACACTGTGGGACCCCCAGGGATGAGATATGGGGGGTGGGAGCCCCAGAACCCCCAGGGATGAGATATTGGGGTCCTACCCAGGAATTTGGGCAAATTTGGGGTGACCTGTTGATGGGGGGACCCCCAAAAATGGGGGGGGGACGCTGTGGGACCCCCAGGGGTGAGATATTGAGGGGTGGGACCCCCGGGACCCCCAGGGATGGGTCCCCAAGGGATGAG
>NW_020891478.1:0-684 GCF_003945725.1 Corapipo altera
GGAATTTCTTCCCGCAGATGCCGGGGCGGCTCCGGAGCGCCCCCCTCTGGCCGGTGCCGCCCCCCACGGTGGCCCCACTCTGGTGTTGGGTGTGGTGGGTGCCGGTGCCGGGCTGGCGCTGGTGGCGGTGGCGCCCCCTGCTGTGGGGGATTTTTTGGGAATTTTTTGGGATTTTTGGGGATTTTTTGGGGGAATTTTTGAGGAATTTTTGAGGAATTTTTGGGATTTTTTGGGGAATTTTTGGGGAATTATTGGGAATTTTTGAGAATTTTTTTTGGGAATTTTGGGGGAATTTCTGGGGAATTTTTGGGGATTTCTTGGGAATTTTTTGGGAATTTTTGGGATTTCTTGGGGGAATTTTGGGGATTTTTGGGGTAATTTTAGGGAATTTTTGGGGGGATTTTTGGGAATTTTTGGGGATTTTTTTAGGGAATTTTTGGGGGATTTTTGAGGAATTTTTGGGGGATTTTTGAGGAATTTTTGGGGAATTTTTGGAGAATTTTTTGGGATTATTTGGGGATTTCTGGGGGAATTTTGGGGATTTTTGGAGAATTTTTTGGGGGAATTTTTGTGGGATTTTTTGAGGATTTTTTTTGGAATTTTGGAGGAATTTTTTGGGGAATTTTTGGAGAATTTTTGGGGAACTTTTGGGGAGTTTTTTGAGGAATTTTTGGGAATTTTTTT
>NW_020891478.1:694-1378 GCF_003945725.1 Corapipo altera
GGAATTTCTTCCCGCAGATGCCGGGGCGGCTCCGGAGCGCCCCCCTCTGGCCGGTGCCGCCCCCCACGGTGGCCCCACTCTGGTGTTGGGTGTGGTGGGTGCCGGTGCCGGGCTGGCGCTGGTGGCGGTGGCGCCCCCTGCTGTGGGGGATTTTTTGGGAATTTTTTGGGATTTTTGGGGATTTTTTGGGGGAATTTTTGAGGAATTTTTGAGGAATTTTTGGGATTTTTTGGGGAATTTTTGGGGAATTATTGGGAATTTTTGAGAATTTTTTTTGGGAATTTTGGGGGAATTTCTGGGGAATTTTTGGGGATTTCTTGGGAATTTTTTGGGAATTTTTGGGATTTCTTGGGGGAATTTTGGGGATTTTTGGGGTAATTTTAGGGAATTTTTGGGGGGATTTTTGGGAATTTTTGGGGATTTTTTTAGGGAATTTTTGGGGGATTTTTGAGGAATTTTTGGGGGATTTTTGAGGAATTTTTGGGGAATTTTTGGAGAATTTTTTGGGATTATTTGGGGATTTCTGGGGGAATTTTGGGGATTTTTGGAGAATTTTTTGGGGGAATTTTTGTGGGATTTTTTGAGGATTTTTTTTGGAATTTTGGAGGAATTTTTTGGGGAATTTTTGGAGAATTTTTGGGGAACTTTTGGGGAGTTTTTTGAGGAATTTTTGGGAATTTTTTT
>NW_020891479.1:0-1377 GCF_003945725.1 Corapipo altera
TCCCCCTCCACTCCCCCCCTTTCCCCCAGCCCCCCCCAATCCCCTCTCTAACCCCCCTTTAACCCCCCCCAGGTTGTTCAGAGCCAGCAGGACCTGCAGCTGGAGCTGCAGCTCTCGGAGCAGCGCCCGGAGCAGCGCCCGGAGCCGCGGCCCCGCCGAGGGTCCCAACCGGCCGTGCCCGTCAGCGCCACGACCCCCCCCGAGCCCGGCCCGGGGGTCTCTGGGGTTGGGGGGGCCGAGCTGGCGCTGCTGCAGCGCCAACACGGGCTGGTGCAGGAGGAGCTGGGCCGGTGCCGGGCGCTGTGCCAGGAGCGGGCGCAGGAGGCGGCGGCGCTGGAGGGGCGGCTGCGGGACAGCGAGAGGGAGCGGGCGCGGCTGGAACGGGAGCTGCAGGAGGCGCGGGGGGGGACGGCCCCGAACCCTCTCCCTCCTCTGCCTTCGCCGGGGGGGCCCCGGGCCAGGAGGGCGGCAGAGCCCCGGCGCAGGAGCCTCCCCGCCGGCGACGCGCTGTACCTCAGCTTCACCCCCCCGCAGGTGGGCACCGGGGGGGGAGGGTGAGGGAGGGGGTCGTGTGTGACACGAGTGTGTCCGGGCTCAGCCCAGAGGGATTTGGGAGCCTGGAGAGCTCCTGCATGACATGAGTGTGTCTGGGCTCAGCCAGGCAGAATTGGGGCCGGGGGGGGTGAGGGAGGGGGTCGTGTGTGACATGAGTGTGTCCGGGCTCAGCCCAGAGGGATTTGGGATGTGGGGAGGTGAGGGAAGGGCTCATGTGTGTCATGAGTTGTGTCCGGTCTCAGCCCAGGTGGATTTGGGATGTGGGGAGGTGAGGGAAGGGCTCATGTGTGTCATGAGTGTGTCTGGGCTCAGCCCAGAGGGATTTGGGATGTGGGGAGGTGAGGGAGGGGGTCATGTGTGACATGAGTGTGTCCGGGCTCAGCCCAGAGGGATTAGGGAACCTGGGGAGCTCCTGTGTGACACGAGTGTGTCCGGGCTCAGTCCAGGTGGATTTGGGATGTGGGGAGGTGAAGGATGAGCTCATGTGTGACACGAGTGTGCCCGTGCTCAGCCCCCCACACCCGGGGGGGCCGCGGGGCCTCGTCCCGGACCCCCCCCCCCTCTCCCTCCCCCTCCCATCAGCCCCCCGTCACCGTCTCCTTCCACCCCCCCTCCTTCCCCGGCCCCCGGGACGAGCTGGAATTCCGGGGGGCTGATCCCGAGCGGCTGCGGGAGGGCGAGGACACCCTGGACACGCTCCTGGAGGACGAGGGGGGCTTGGGGACCCGCCACTCCCCCCCCGCCAGCCCCCGAGGTGGGTCCTTCCCTTGGGGGGGGGGGGGGCAAATCCCACCCCACATTCCCTTTTTTCGGGAATGAGGG
>NW_020891480.1:0-1377 GCF_003945725.1 Corapipo altera
ATTCCCACCACAGTCCATTCACACCCACACCCAGGCAGAGATGTGTGGACACATCAAGAGCTGGGTGTGGAAAGGTCCCTCTCCAAAATTCTCCTGGCTGTCAGGGAAACACTCCCCCAAATCCCTGTGTTTTTGCCAACAGACAAGGGGCACAGCTGGAGGAGTGTTTGTTGAGAGGGATCAGAATTGTCCTGGGCATCAGCACTGGTCTTTGGAGTGTTGCAAACTGGAGGGTTCCCGAGCTGCGAGAGGCTGCCAGAGGTGTCCCACTGAGAGGGAGGTGCTGGGGAGCTGCCAGGGCCTCCCTCAGCACTGCTGGTTGTGGGCTCCCAAGGTGACTGGCTTCAGTTATCTGCTGAATTTCCATCCTGGTGTCAGGAATGGCTGGGTTTTCCAAAATATTTGGGAATTGTATCTGAACTCTTCTATTTGGGTTATGATTCAGGTAGGGAATGTTCCAAGCCTTTCATGGGATGACTGATTATCCTATGTTCCCCAGCTCTTACACCCATCCCAGTCAGCTGGATGGTTTATTGACAATGTGTCCGGAGGGGCAGCACCTCCGATGCCATAGAAACCCCTCCCCTGGATTAGGAAACCTTTGGAATTCAGGAGCTGTTCCAGTGGAGCATGAAAATGAACAGCAATTTTCCTAAAGCCCAGCCCCAATCAGAACAAAGCCAGGCCCCAGCAGTGGCAGAGCAAAGGTCCCCCCATCGCTGTGTCCCTGTGGCCGCTGAGGCGGCAGCGCAGGCCCGAGGCGGTGCCGGGTCTCGGTGCAGCCGGGGCAGAGCGGCGGCTGCGCGAGTGGCAACCCCGGCGGTGAGTGCGGCAGCGCCGTGGGAGCGGCGGCTCCGGGCACAGAGGCCGGCGGCAGCCGCTGTGGCTCATGGAACCAAGTGGCCATTGGGACACTGCAGGGCCTGCTGGAATCCAGGGGCAGGTGGGACACTGGGGAGCCTCTTGGAGCCAAGGGAACCCTGGCATATTTTGGAACATCATGGAATCAAGGGGCCATTGTGACACTGTAGGGCCTCATGGAACCAATGGAATCTTGGGACATAGTTGAAACTCAAATCATCAGGGCCGTTGTGACACTCCAGAACCTCATGGAACCAAGGATCTGTTGTGACACTGAGAGGTTTCATGGAACCAAAGGAACCCTGAGAGTTTTTGGAACCTGATAGAATCCAGGGGCCATTTCTGGCAGGATGCTCTGCTCTGAGAATACCTAAACAATGGTCAGAGAATGCAAACAATGCAAGCTCTCTGTCGTGAGTTACTTCTGGTGTCAAGGTGCTGTTTTTAATGTTGAATTATGCTAAACCCAAAATGCTTCCTGAGACTTCAAACACACATCTTGCTTTCTGGAGCAGG
>NW_020891481.1:0-1377 GCF_003945725.1 Corapipo altera
TTGAGCTGAAGCAGAGGAGACTGAGGGGAGACCTCAGTGCAGTTCCAAGTGCCTGGGCAGGGGCAGAGGAGGGGCAGGGACTGAGCTCTGCTCTGGGGGGACCAGGGACAGCAGCCAGGGAATGACCTGGAGCTGTGTCAGGGCAGGCTCAGGTTGGATCTCAGGCAAAGGTTCTTCCCCCAGAGGCTGGTTGGGCACTGCCCAGGCTCCCCAAGGCAGTGGGCACAGCCCCAAGGCTGCCAGAGCTGCAGGAGGGTTTGGATGATGCTCTGGGGCACAGGGGGTGACTCTTGGGACTGGGCCTGTGCAGGGCCAGGAGTTGGACTGGATGCTTCTTGTGGGTCTCTTCCAGCTCAGCATGTTCTCTGATTCTGGAATTATGTGGATCTCTTTGGAGTAGGAAACATCTCCTTGATCTCTCCATGCCCCATATCCCCCTTTGCAGTGGCTGGTGGGCGATAGTCACATGAATGCATCTTGGAAGTCCATCAGCCCTGTACTCCTATGGGATTCCAAAGCAGAATTCCCCCAGACCCTGCTGGTCTGGCCACAGCCCCACACAGGGAGAACCCTGAAGCTCCCCAGAACCCACAGACACAGTTTGACACCTCCCTGCATGGGGCAGAGGCTGCTGTGCTGCAGGAATGTTGTAAACATCTCTTGCAAACCCCATGCCCCTCAGGAATGCTGCTTCCTAATCTCACTTATAGATCTTTTTATTTCCTCATCTCTAATATTTATGGCTGACCTTTGCCACTCAGCCGTGTGTGCAGGAACTATGGAGGAAAAACTGATAAAAATGCCTCAGTCCTCGTGGGCCAGGTGGGGGTACAGGGCTGCAGGAAAGGCCACCAAATCCTATTGAGTGCCCAAGACCCCCTTGGGCCAGCTCTGGCCTCACCACTTTCAGAGACAACTAATGGGCTCTTTCTTTCGCTCCAGGGTTATGAACTCGTCTTGTTGACAGTCTCCTGCCTCTCCAGGATGGATTCCTGGGGTCTTTGCAGGGTTTAAATCAGGCATATTCCTCTTCTGTGCAAGCCCTTTTCCTTCCCTGCTCAGGATTTAGAGCACAAACAACACTTTTTGCCCTTTGTAGCTTATTCCCACTCTCCTCCTTTGCCTGCCAGATCCATAACTTCGCAGCAAAGCAGCTCTGCCCTGTTCTGGCACTGTCAGCAGCACTCACAGGAGCCAGAGCTGCCATGGATGTACAAATGTATCCCTTCTGCAAAACAGAACAGCCTCGCTGGAAATGGCCTGGCTGCCTTTTGTTCAGCATTTGGGTCGTGCCCCTCTGCCCAGCCCTGGGCAGGCACATCTGCAGGGCTGGGCCCAGCTCGGGCTCCTCAGCACAGCAGGGCCAGGGAGCTCCTG
>NW_020891482.1:0-342 GCF_003945725.1 Corapipo altera
CCAGCTCCAGCAGCACCTCCCAGCTCCGGGAGGAGGGGCTGGGCAGGCTGCACCGCGCGGCCGCCCGCGGTGACCTGGCCTGGCTGAGGCGCTGGCGCTGGTACGTCAAGGTAGTCGGCATCGACAGGCCAGACCAGGAGATGCGGTGAGTCCTGGACCACGCTGATGGCACACCTTGGCTGCTCCTGAGCCAAGCTGCAGTAGTCCTCGGCAGCCCTCTCTTAAGGACAAGGCTTGAAAAGTGACATTTGCCCTGTCAGCTGGGAGAGGGAACTCTTGAGCTTTTCACTGCTTGGAGCTGCCGGCCGGGCTCCAGCGCTCTTGCAAACCCGCCCACCTGCC
>NW_020891482.1:442-1377 GCF_003945725.1 Corapipo altera
CTTCTGCCCTCTGGCTCTTCAGCGCAGGCCTGTAACAGCAGCAGCAGGAGGAGCAGAGTCAGAGCAGGGTCCCCAGGGTGCTGGGTAGAGACACAGCTTGGGCTCGTCCTTTGTCTGTCTGGGTTAAGAGTGTCTGTTTAATTTTTAGGACACCTCTGCATCTGGCTTCGGCCAATGGCCATGCAGATGTCGTCAGATATCTGCTAAGAAAGAACAGCCAGCCCAACCTCGCTGACAGCTTCAAGAGAACAGCCCTGATGAAGGTGTGTGGAATGCCTTCTGAGCTTGGAGGTGGGGCTTAGTGCTGCTGTGTTAAAGGGGAGGTGTCTGGCAGGATTCCTTGCACTGCAGGGCCATAGAAATGCTCCTATTGCAATGGGCACAGCATAGGCCCCTGTTAGCTCATCTTTGAAGATGGTCTTCTATGCCAGCACTCAGGAGCTGAGGGAGCTGTGACAGAGGAGGATGGAAAAGTTGGAAGTCTTTCCCTTTTCCTGTGTTGTTCCCAGGCAGTCCAGCAGGGGCAGGAAGAATGTGTTGCTGTTCTGCTGGACCACGGTGCCGACCCCAATCTGGCAGATGCTGACGGCAACACTGCCCTTCACCTGGCTGTCCTCTCTAAAAACACAGCTGTAGCAGGGCTGTTACTGGAGCATCATGCCAAGAGTGATGCTCAGAACCAGGTAACCTTGGCATGTGGCTAAAGCTGCTCTTTCCAAGAGCTGCACAGCTTGTCTGTGTCTTTATAATGGGGATTCTTTCTCCTTTTAGTGGGGATTTACCCCCTTCAAACTTGCAGCCTTGCAACAGCATGAGGAGATGGAGTGCCTTCTGAAACAAGCAGCTGACAGGCATGCTCAAGGCCAGGGGGAAAGGTGAGGGCTTTGTCAAAACAGCCCATGGGTCTTCTGGGTAGTCTGCAAGTGTGACCCAGA
>NW_020891483.1:0-1377 GCF_003945725.1 Corapipo altera
CAAGTGTCCTGACTCACCACGACAGGGCGGGAGAAGACGACGGCCAAGGTGGCGTCCTCCCGGTTGACGTACACGCAGATGATCCTTGGCGGGGCCGTGGCTTTTGGGGGACACCTCAAGGTTTGGAGGGGGTCCTCAGGTACCCAGGAGAAGCACCCAGGTGTGAAGGGACCCTCCCCACCCCCAAAATTACCTCGGGAGAGGAGGCAGCGCAGGTAGACCCAGGCACTCTGGTCGGTGGGGTCGGTGAAGACGGCGTTCTGCACCAGCTCCAGCTCTGGGAGGGGCAAAGAGGGGACCCCAATATCTCAGGGGGGCACCCAGGGGTCCTCTGGGGGGACACCCCAATATCTGAGGGGGGTACCCAGGCGTGTTGGGGAGGGTGCGTGGGAGCTCAGGTCTACCCAGTGAAGTCTATGGGGTTGGGGGTGACCCAAGGGTTTTGTGAGGGGACCCCAGGGGCATTTGAGTGGGCTCTGGTGAACCCCCAGTGTGTCCCCACAATGTTTTGGGGGGGTGATGGGAGGAACCCCAAGATTCAGGTCATCAGGTCTACCCATTAAAGGCAATGGGGCAAATTAGACATCAGGTCTACCCATTGAAGTAAGTGGGGAAAATAAGACATCAGGTCTACCCATTGAAGTCAATGGAGCAAACGGGTATCAGGTCTACCCATTGAAGTCAATGGAACAAACCAGACATCAGGTCTACCCATTAAAGTCAATGGGGCAAACAGGTATCAGGTCTACCCATTGAAGGCAATGGTGCAAATGGATATCAGGTCTACCCATTGAAGTCAAAGGGAAAAAACGGGACATCAGGTCTACCCATTGGAGTCAATGGGATAAACTGGACATCAGGTCTACTCATTAAAGCCTAGAGATCAATAGGCTATCAGGTCTACCCACTAAAGTCAATAGGGGTTAATGGGTATCAGGTGTACCCATTAAAGTCAAGGAAAATCAAAGGGATATCAGATCTACCCATCAGAGTCAACGAGGAAAAATGAGCTATCAGGTCTACCCATTAAACTCAATGGGGATCAATGGGGCATCAACTCTACCCATTAAACTTAGTGGGGCAAATAGGACATCAGGTCTACCCATTAAAGTCAATGGGGATCAAAGGGACATCAGGTCTACCCATTAAAGTCAATGGGGTGAACAGAGCATCAGGTCTACCCGTCAAAGTCAATGGGGATAAATGGGACATCAGGTCTACCTATTAAAATCAATGGGGACCAACAGGACATCAGGTCTATCCATTAAACAATGGGGATCAATGGGATATCAGGTCTACCCATTAAAGTCAATGGGGATCAATGGGACATCAGGTCTACCCATTAAACGCAATACGGCATCAGGTCTACCCATTAAA
>NW_020891484.1:0-1376 GCF_003945725.1 Corapipo altera
AGCAGAAGCCCACATATATTTGCTCACTAGTAAGTAAATGACATCCTTTTTATTTAAATGGGTTTTTTCCTACCTTGTTCACATCTTTCATTGTTATAGATTATTATAGGCTTTAGATTAAGGTATTAATGATACAGTTGGGTTTTTAAGGACTCCAGCAAAAGTGATACAAAAATATGGTACTTTGCAAAAATCTATTTGTAGCAGCTCCTTAGAAGCCATGTGTGAGAGGACTATTGTCATGCTGAGAAACTCTACCTGAATACTGATTTAAGAATTCTCCCCAGGACTTCCTTTTCTATTGAGAGTGTAGTTTCAGTCTAAACCACCACTTATACAAAAAACCAAAAACAATAAATTGTTTTCTATCACAGGTTTAGCTATTTGTGCTTTCAGCCATATTTCATATCTCCATTATTGCACCAGAACTTCTGAATGTTAAGAACAGTATTGGCTTTGGGGAATTAATCCTTCTTTTTAGTGAATACCACTTAAGACTTCAGGAGTTCTGGATTCTTTTTTTTTTTAAGTGAAATAAGTGATATGTATACAATAAATGATTCAGTTTTCTTTTCAAAAGACTATTTGAGCACTTGCAAGGATCAAGCCACATTAAATGAACCAAAGATTTCCTGTTATAGCCTTAGTAGTTTATGTAGGCATGTCTCCTTCCCTGCTCCAATAGCAATGAAACAGGCCAAAAAAAGTGAAGATTAAACAGGAAAATATGTTTATGTTTTTTCTTCACAATTCTAGCAGTTACCTGGCTATTTTTTCACTTGGAAATTGTATATTCAATTAGCTATGAATTTTGAAAGACAATTGCTTAATCTTCATCTGTTCCAATTCTGGACACAAGATGCTTATTAACTCTATTTGATACTCAGTTGTCTGGCTTAGATTTGACGTTAAAAGTTATTGTTTAATGTGTAGGGTGAAGTGTTTACTTGTTCAGAAAAAAAAAAGAAGTCTTCCATTTTGTTTCCCTTCTCAAAATATAATCTGAGTCACAATTTTTTTAGGATGCCTGAGGAAAATATTTTTTCTGAAGAAGAATCTCTGTAATATTCTCTTCTACAATATATATCTTCTTTGTATTTTTAATACTGGAGAAATCTCTGTTTTGTTTAAAGGTACCAGTTTTTGCAAGTCTTATGTGTCCTGAATGCAACTACTGTGTGTACTCACCCCACCTACATATGAGGTTGACACAGCCTAGAAAGTTCATCTTAACAGTGCATGAGGTCACAGCTGAAAGTGTCATGGTGGCATCTAAAACACACATTAGTACAGTTCAGTATCTTTATTTTACCATTTTCTGATGATTGATTTTTTTTTAAATTGGCTGGCTGACAGTGAGGGATCCCTATCATATA
>NW_020891485.1:0-1376 GCF_003945725.1 Corapipo altera
TGTTCTGTTGTCTTTGGACTCAAGGTCCTTTTCAAAGCAAGAAAAGGGAAGTAGAAGTATGCACCATGATATTCTGTAATTCAGAGACAAAACACAATATCTACTGTGACAAGAGGAAACTTGAATTCCAGCAGGTGACAAGTAACCCTGTCTGGTCTTTCCATATCATGAATGGCATTTTGTATTCCTGTCTTTTTATAGCAGTTTGATATTTGAAAGCTAGAAATTGTTAGTGGAAAGCGTTCAGAGAGCATAATAATTTAAGGAGTAAAAACTAAATTGAATATTATCCTAGTCCCTGTGTTGGCATTTGCCTTATGTTAATAAACAGACTTTTGGTCTTTTCTTTTACAGGAGTTGGCTGCAGCAGAAAGCAGTAAGGCCTTGCAGGTTGAGTCTGAAATGCCAGTTGCTGACTTGAAAAATTCAAAAGGAAATGAGAGAAATAGAGAAATACCTATTTTAAGACAAAATGTAATTTTAGGTGATCAGGAGAAAGAGGAGCAAATATTTCATTCACAGCCTGGTCACTGCCACAAGAAGCTTGTAAGTATTTGAAATAGAAAATATTTTCATTAGACTTCCATGTGATATGACAATTCACTGAGCAGAAAAGCTTTCTTTCTTTGAAGTTTTTTCCCTCTTGTTTTTTCTTCTTGCATTCCTTGGAATAGCTTGTTTTTTAAAGCAATCTGAAAATTGTATTTTGGGACGTTAGGGAGACGGCACTATTTGGACTTGAAAGGGAAGTTGGAAGTGGCTGTCAGTAGTACATATTATTTCATATTGAAATGATTTCACATTAAAAAAAAGAAAAAAAAGAAAGGAAAACCTAGAGCATGATGCAGTGTGAGATGCTCTGACATAGAGTTCTTTTATTAGGCAAATAAATATAAACTGCAAGAAATGTGGCAATTACTTGTGGCTCTCCTGGAGCTGAGCACTCTTCAAACAATGTACTCTCTACTTTCATCACAAAAGAGGCTAAAGATGCTAAGTCAAAGAGAAAAAGGTATATCAGATAGAAACATTTTGGTAGGACTTAATCAGATTATAAAGACTTGAATGGATCATTCCTCTAGTGCATAACCCTACTTTAAATCTCAGTTTCTCATCCCCAGTTAAAGACAGATGAGCAGCAGTAACGAGGTCAGTGTGGTATTTTTTGTTTTATATATTGTCACCAAAGTAAAGCTTCCCTTCAATGTCTATTTAAAAAGGCATATTTATCTCATGCTGGACATAATAATTGTCTTGCCAGTTTGTCATATTCCCTTGCTATGTTACCTTCTGTTGTCTTTCTAACCAAAGAGGCAGATCCTGCTGTCCTATGATGTTTCAGTGGACTCTATTAATGATCCTTTCCGAAGACAGAG
>NW_020891486.1:0-1376 GCF_003945725.1 Corapipo altera
CATGGCACTGACCTCATAAAGCCCAGCCATGTCATAATGGTACAGGCATCATCCTGACAAAGACCTCATAGATCCCAGCCATGTCATAATGGTGCAGGCATCATCAAGGCACTGACCTCATAAAGCCGAGCCATATCATAATGGTGCAGACCTCATCATGGCACTGACCTCATAAAACCCAGTCATGTCATAATTGTGCAGGAATCATCATGGCACTGACCTCATAAAAACCAGCCATGTCATAATGGTGTAGGCCTCATCATGGCACTGTCCTCATAAAGTCTAACCATGTCATAGAGGTCCACGCATCATCATGGCAGTGACCTCATAAAGCTGAGCCATGGCACAAAGGTGCAGACCTTATCATGGCACTGAGCCTCATAAAACCCAGCCGTGTCATAATAGTGCAGGTCTCATCATGGCACTGACCTCATAAAGGCCAAACATGTCATAAAGGTCCACGCGTCATCCTGACACTGACCTCATAAAGACCACTCATGTCATAATGGTGCAGGCATCATCAAGGCACTGACGCCATAAAGCCCAGCCATGTCATCGAGGTCCACGCATCGTAATGGCAGTGACCCCATAAAGCCTACACATATCATAGAGGTCAACGCATCATCATGGCAGCGACCTCATAAAGTCTAACCATGTCGTAGATGTCCACGCATCACCATGGCAGTGACCTCATAAAGCCTAGACATGTCATAGAGGTCCACGCATCATCATGGCAGTGACCTCATAAAGTCTAACCATGTCATAATGTTGAAGACCTCATCATGACACTGACCTCATAAAACGCAGCCATGTCATAATGGTGCTGGCATCGTCATGACACTGTCGTCATAAAACCCATCCAAGTCATAGAGGTCCACGCATCATCATGGCAGTGACCTCATAAAGCCCAGCCATGTCATAGAGGTCCACGCATCATCATGGCAGTGACCTCATAAACCCCAGCCATATCATTATGGTGCAGACTTCATCATGGCACTGACCTCATAAATCCCAACCATGTCATAATTGTGCAGGCATCATCATGGCACTGACCTCATTGATCTAAGGCATGTCATAATGGGGCAGACCTCATCATGGCACTGACCTCATAAAAACCAGACATGTCATAATTGTTCAGGCATCATCATGGCACTGACCTCATAATGCCCAGACACGTCATAATGGTTCAGGTCTCATCCTGGCACTGACCTCATAAAACCGAGCCATGTCATAATGGTGCTGGCCTCATCATGGCACTGACCTCATAAAGCCCAGACATGTCATAGAGGTCCACGCATCATCATGGCACTGACCTCATAAAGTCCAGCCACGTCATAATGGTGCAGGCATCAGCATGACACTGACCGCATAAATCC
>NW_020891487.1:0-1376 GCF_003945725.1 Corapipo altera
GCCGGGCACTGCCACCACCCCAGCACTTCCCTGGGCCCAGCCCTTGTGTGCCAGGGCCAGCATTGCCCAGTGCTCCCCAGTGCCTGCCCAGACTGGAGATCCCAGTCACCCGGCTGTGCCCATTGCCCGTCAGCCCCTTTATCTCCCAGCTCCCTGTTTCCCTGATCCCGGGGTCCTGGTGCCCCAAGAAGGGGGTCAGTGCCAGCCCCGCATTCAACCAAGGGGCTGGAGTGGGAACAGGGACAATTGTGCTCAGACACGCCGTGTTTGGAGCTGGGCTGAGCTCTGGGGTGTCCCAGAGGGAAAGCTCTGGGAAGGGATGGGCAGGAGGACATGGGGGGATCAGGCTTTGGGGGTTGTTGGAGGATGGATTGTGTTGTTGTGGGATTGTCCCCACAGGGTATGCAGCTGCTTTCAGATCCCTGCCCAACCCTATTGGCACCCCCCAGGTGCCTGGGCCCTTCCAGGGGCAACTGCCCCGTGCAGGAAGCTGGAGGGATGCCGGGGAAGGTGGCTGGATGGGTGCCGCAGGCAGGATGGACTCTGTGCCAGGGCTGGGCTTGTGGTCAGGGTTGCGGGCTGTGCCCAACCGGGCTTTGCCCCGGGGGCTCTCGGGGAGGGGGCAGGGAGGAGTCGCGGCAGGGATAAATGTGCTCCTGCCCTTGTGCAGCCTCAGCCAGCGCTGCCCAGGCCCAGAGGAAGATGAAGGTCGCTGTGCTCAGCGTGGCCCTGCTCTTCACCATCCTGCTGAGCCCCCCAGCAGATGCCAAGGTGAGGCCCCCATGCCACGGCCATGGGCTCAGGGATGGGCCCCTTCCCAATCCAGGGACTCCCTCAGCACTCCCCAGCACCCCCAGCCCTGGGCCAGGCCACTTTCTTCCACCCACAATTCCCTCTCTCCTTCCTCTTCCCACAATTCAACTCCTGCTGCTGCAGTTCCGATTCCTCACGGGATGCTTGCACCCGGCTCTGTCCTGGCACAGTCCCACTGCTTTCTGCTCTTTCTGACCCCAAATCCCACCTTTTTGGGCCTCCCCATCCTATGCCCTTTGTCCCCTGGGGCATCTCCCCACCATCTCCTCTCTTTCCCAGCCAAGGCAAAGGCTCAACCCAAACTGGGTGGAACTGGGCCAAGCCCCACTGGAGTCCAAGGAGGACAAACAGGCCCAAGCTCCACACTGGGCTCAAGTGGGACAAGGCCTGGCCCGGCTGAAGTGACACCAACTGGGAAATGCCCTGCCATGGCCCATTCCCAGGGCCTTTCCTCCAGGCTTTGCCCTCAATGCCTTGCCTTTCCCCATGCACTGGTGTCCCCAACTTGCCTGGAAACCGCAATCCCAAAGAGCCCCGCTCAGCCTGGGGGGCAGCCAGGGCTG
>NW_020891488.1:0-1375 GCF_003945725.1 Corapipo altera
ATGTGTGTTGGAAGGTTGGGGAACCAGGCTGGGTTTGGCACAATTCAACACTAAACCAACCCCTTGGCACCAGCAGTAACTCCCTACAGAGAGCTTGCAGTGCTTGCATTCTCCCATCAGATTCTTTTCCAGGTAGAACATTGTGCTACAAGGGGTCTGTTACCATCCACCCCAGAAAGGAGGGGGTAACCCAGGTTCTTATTAATAAATCCCTTGGGGTGGATTAGAGTGAAACAACACTGAATAATTGGTGTTTGAAAATATATATATATATGTAGGGTTTATTTTAGAACAATTTTGTTTCAAAGCTAAACAGGTATGTTTCCATTTTGGATGTTATCATCTCTATAATCCCAACCCAGCAGCACTGCCAGGGAGCAGCAGTGCTTGGTCTTTGCAGAGCTGCTCTCTTACCACTTCCACACTGTCCTCCTGAGCCCCTTTCTCACTGTAAGGCCTGAGTGCTCTCTGAGCACAGTCCTGGGGGCTGGAAGCCCTTGGAGCACAGGCGGGGACAGGCCCTGGGAACTTGTGAAGCAGAGCTGGGCTGCCTTCCAGCATCTCCAGGATGCTGTGGGATCTTCTGAGGCCACTGCATGGACTGGGTCACTTCTTCTGTGACCTTCCTCCAGGGCTGGAACTCCCCTGCAGTGACACCATGACACTGCTGCTCTCTGCTTTCCAGGTTTCATTTTCAGATCCACTTTTCCCCTCCTGTTCCCAGGGACATCCTGGGAGTGCTTCAGAGCTGCCATCCTGGGGCAGCTCCTTCCCAGCGTGGGCAGGCACAAGGTCTCTCCACCTGCTCCTCTCCCCTCCCCAGTGCCACTGTTTTCTGCAGCCTCCTCATCCCTGCCCAGCACAGCCCTCCTGGCACAGTTGGACACAGCCCTTGTTCTACCCCCTCCTCAGGCACCTGCCCAACCCCCTCAGCTCCAGCCTGAGGGCCAGAAACCTTCAGGGAGGCACTGAGGAAAATGCTGAGCAAACCTTTCAGCTGCAATCAAATCCAATTGGAGGGGTTGGCCTCTAGGAAGAAATCCCTTCTCATTCTCCAGAACCACCAGGACAACCTGTGTTGTGTCCTGAGCACTCCTCTGGAACTGTGGGCTATGGAAAAGGTGTTGGTGTCAGGGCTATTGAGAAGGCTGGGCAATGTCACTGGGAGACCTCTCCCAAACCCTTGGAAAGGCCAGAGCCATCCCAGAGCTTCCTGGGGCCTTGGCAAAGGCAGCCATGGAAGCAGTCTGCAAACAGGGCAGCAAAGAGGGTTGGCAGAGTTCCAGGCTGCTGAGGCTCAGCAGGGAAGGGGATAGGGCAAGTCCTGCTGCAGCCATTGCCAGGCATGGGAAGGACAAGGCAGGGATTGCAGAAC
>NW_020891489.1:0-1375 GCF_003945725.1 Corapipo altera
CCCCCTGGTGCCCATGGGTGTGTATAGGGGTCTGTAGGTGCCCATGGGTGTGTATAGGTGTCTATAGGTGCCCATGGGTGTCTCTAGGGGTCTGTAGGTGCCCCTTGGTGTCTCTAGGGGTCTGTAGGGGTCTATGGGTGTCCAGAGGTGTCCCCACCTGAGCCGGGCCCTGAGCACGGCCACACTCCGCGCCGTGGCCGCAGCACCGTCGCCGACGTGGTCGAGCTGCCGGCGCAGGACGTGGCCCTGGGCCAGTGCCCGTGCCGTGCCCGCGGCCACCGCCGCCACCTGTGCCGCCACCAGCCCTGCCGCCACCTCGCTGGCACGAGCCTGGGGACACGGGGACATCGCTGGGGACATTGGGGACACTGGGGACATCGGGGACATTGCACACGTGGGGGACACTGGGGAGAGTGGGGTCATGGGGACATTGGGGGCATTGGGGACATTGGGGACATTGGGGACATTGGGGACATTGGGGACGTTAGGGATGTTAGGGGCATTGGGGACACACCCGGGGACATTGGGGACATTGGGGGGACATTGGGAACATTGGGGATATTGGGGACATTGGGATAGGGGGACATGGAGCCTGGGGACATGGGGTGTGGGTACAGGGGCATGTGGTTGGCATTTGGCATTGGGACATGGGGACACGGTGACACAGGACCTGGGGGCACGGGGGGACAGGACACGGGGACACTGGGGACATGGGGACAGTTGGGGACACTCGGGAACAGGGAGGACATGGGTGGGCACAGGGGCTGTGGGGTCACAGGGTGACAGGGGTGACACGGGTGACACAGGTGACACGGGTGACAGGTGCCCCCCACCTGCAGCCGGTATCTCTCCCCCCGCAGCCGCTGCTCCTCCACCTCGGCCACCAGAGCCCGCAGGCGCCGGCCGGTGACACGCGCGGCCCGCGACAGGGACAGCCGGGTCCTGGGGACAGGGACACCCAGTGGCACCCCATGGCACCCGGGACAGGGCCACCCACACCCCGGGGGCCACAGGGACACCCAGTGTCACCCCATGTCACCTCCAGAATGACCCACAGCCACTGACACTCACCCTGAGACCATGTGGGGACCCCCCTGGGACCGTCTGGGGACCACCTTGGGCCACCCTGGGGCCACCCAAACCCACTTTGGGGTCACCTCAAGCCAGACTGGGACCACCCCTGGGCCCCCCGGGACCACCCAGGACTACCCAAACCCACTTTGGGGTCACCTGGATCACCTGGGGCCACCCGGGACCACCCAAGACCACCCTGGGGCTGCCCAAACCCACTTTGGGGGCATCCTGAGGCCATGTGGGCACCACCCAATCCCCCCCCAGTCCCCCCTCACCCCTCCTCCCTGCGCAGCAGCTCCTG
>NW_020891490.1:0-1375 GCF_003945725.1 Corapipo altera
TCACAACCACCCCAAATCCCTGACCATGCCCTGCAACTGGTCCCCACAGCCTGTCCTGTGTCCTTAATCCTCCATTTCCAAGGACTGTGTGGGACAAGGGAGCTCTGTGCTCTGGGTACGGAGGGAGCTCCAAGTGCCACTGGAGTGGGAACCACAACTCCTCAGGTTTGTGTTCTTTGGAGGCCCAGGAACTGGTGAGACTTAGAGCCACAGAAAGGTTTCTATTCATGGCCATTATAAAAAAAATGTAAAGATGATACATGTTAATAAACATCAAAACTCTTCCCTCAGCTCTGTGAGACGTCCCAGCCGCATCTGACGTGTCACCAATTCACAAGCAATTTCCATAGAGGAAGATCTTTAGTGACAAACATAAGAAAAGTTTGTTCTCTGATAGATATAAACACAATTAAGATGTTGACTAATGTGCTATTTACTCTTCTGAAAGATTGGGCAGCTCCCTGAAGCTCAAAGCATGAAAACAGTGAATTGAGAGGCACTGAATGACCAGAGAGCAACTGGAGGAGGAAACCAGGGAGCAACAGGAAGGACACACATCCAGAAAGCCTACTGAAGAGATGTCCTTTGACATGGCCATTTTAACAGGAGAGGTGGAAATACCTGACAGGAGAGGGAGATGAAGTTATAGATGGAATAGTGGTAATACAGGTAGAGGGGCAGATCAGTATTTCTTCTCCTGCCATCAGCACACGACCAGGAAATTCTTGTTCTACCAGGGTGGGAAAGCTTTGCCATTTCTTAAAAGTACTCCAATGACCCAGTAATGAAAATGTGCTTCAATATTATTTAAACGTGAAAGTATTAAAACTGTGCCCCTTTCCTGGGAGACATCACTTGTCTGGCCATGAACAGGCAGCACCACAGGCTGTGCTGGATTATGGGGTGTCTCCAGCGGCACAAAGGAATCAAGGGACCATTGGGGCACTGCAGGGCCTCATGGAACCACAGGATCCCTGGGACACCACATGATGAAAAAGGGAATAGAATACAGAGATGGAAAATGTCATAGTTTCAGGAGTTTTAGAATTTTAGGCCATTTTTCCATTGTTTTGAGGGACTGTCTCTTTAAGAAGGAATGCCTGCCCCACGCTGGGGCTGGGCATGGAGGGGAAGAAAGAAGGAAAATGCCAGGCAGCAAATGGAACTTTTTCTGTTCCCTGGACCCCAGGGTTGGTGCCTGGAGAGTCCCCATGGTGCCATCCTGCCCCGGGGCCCTGCTGCTGCCGCCCCGAGCGCTGAGCTCGCTCAGCACCACGACTGGGGAGAGCCCCAGAGTGACCCTGAGCCCAGGAACGTGCTTCTGCTTGTGCCCCCATTTCCCAGAGTTTCTTTGGCTTGCTGGGCCAGAGGGGGG
>NW_020891491.1:0-296 GCF_003945725.1 Corapipo altera
CCCGTGATGCTCCTCCCCGACGACTTCAAGGCCAGTTCCAAAATCAAGGTCAACAACCACCTGTTCAACAGGTGAGTGGGGCGGGCAGGGGGTCCTGCCGGGGGGACACACCCCAAAACCTGACCTGCTGCCCCCCCAGGGAGAACCTGCCCGGCCACTTCAAGTTCAAGGAGTACTGTCCCCAGGTGTTCCGCAACCTG
The DNA here is from genome assembly GCF_003945725.1 of Corapipo altera. Taxonomy (NCBI): domain Eukaryota; kingdom Metazoa; phylum Chordata; class Aves; order Passeriformes; family Pipridae; genus Corapipo; species Corapipo altera. The sequence continues at coordinate 201 of NW_020891491.1, forward strand.
CGCGAGAGGTTCGGCATCGACGACCAGGACTATCAGGTGAGGGGGTTGGGGGGCACCCACACCCCTGGGGGGGCACCCAGACCCTTTGGGGGCACC
>NW_020891491.1:306-1375 GCF_003945725.1 Corapipo altera
CACCCACACCCCTGGGGGGGCACCCAGACCCTTTGGGGGCACCTCTGTCCCCTTCGGATCATCTCTATTCCTTTGGGATCACCCCTGTTCCTTTGGGAGCACCCAGACCCCTGTGGGGTCACCTCTGTCCCCTTGGGGTCACTCAGACCCCTTGGAGGGTCCCCCCTGTCCCTTTGGGGTCCCCCCTGTCCTTTTGGGGTCACCCCTGTCCCCTTGGGGTCACCTCCTGTCCCCTTGGGATCACCCAGACCCCTGGGGGGTCCCCCCTGTCCCTTTGGGGTCCCCCCTGTCCCCTTGGGATCACCCCTGTCCCCCAGGTGTCCCTGGCCTGGTCCCCCCTGTGTTGGGTGTCTATAGGATCTCTGTAGGATCTCTGTAGGGTCCCCCTGTCCCCCCCAGGTATCCCTGGCCTGTTTTCTCCCCCCACTGGTCCCACTGTAGGATCACTGTAGGGTCTCTCTAAAGTCCCCCTGTCCCCAGGAGTCCCTGTCCCCTTACAGGATCTCTATAGGGTCACTGTAGGATTTCTCTGTCCCCAGGTGTCCCTGTCCCTGTCCCCAGGTGTCCCTGTCCCATTACAGGATCTCTATAGGGTCACTGTAGGATTTCTCTGTGCCTCTCAGGTGTCCCTGGCCCATTATAGAATCTCTCTAGGGTGTCTATAGGGTGTGTATAGAGTCTCTATAGGATCACTATAGGGTGTCTATAGGGTCTGTGTGTGTCCCCCAGGTGTCCCTGGCCCACATCCCCCCGTTGGTCCCACTGTAGGGTCTCTATAGGGTCTCTATAGGGTTTTTGTTCCCCCCAGGTATCCCTGGCCCATTATAGAGTCTCTATAGGATCTCTATAGGGTGTTTACAGGGTCTCTGTCCCCCCCAGGTGTCCCTGGCCCACACCCCACCCGTTGCTCTCACTGTAGGGTCTCTATAGGGTGTCTATAGGGTCTCTATAAGGTCTCTGTCCCCCCCCAGGTGTCCCTGGCTCATTATAGGGTCTCTATAGGGTCTCTATAGGGTCTCTGTCCCCCCCAGGTGTCCCTGGCTCATTATAGGGTCTCTATAGGGTCTCT
>NW_020891492.1:0-814 GCF_003945725.1 Corapipo altera
TGTCAGTGGGGAGGTAGGTCTTAAAAAAGGAAACAACAGCCCTTCTCCCCAGGAAAGGACACCTGTTAACTTTGGTCTGGTGGTGCAGTTAGTGTGTCTCCCTGGGGACTCCATGGGCAACAAAAGCTTTCTGTGCTGGCACCTTTGTTGTGGGAGGAATCTTTAACCCTATACAATTTTGGATGTAGGGTTGGAATTAAGGAGGCAAGGTTGAAAACAGGTAACAGCAACCCTTATCCTCAAGAAAGAAAGCCTGCAAGCTTTGGTTTTGTGGTCCGATTGTTTGGCCAGGCTGGGCACTCCATGAGCAGCAAGAAAGTTCTCTGATGGTCTCTTTGCTGTTGGAGGAATCTTCACCTGTGTGCAATTTTGGGATTTGGGCTGTCAGGTGGGAGGCAAGGTTGAAAACAGGAAACAGCAGCCTTTATCTCCAGGAAAGAAAGCCTGGAAGCTTTAGCTTTGTGGTGCTGTTGGTGGAGCAGCCTGGGGACTCCATGAGAAGAAAGAGCTTTCTGTACTGGCAACTTTGATGTAGGAGGAATCTTTGTTTGTATGCAATTCTGGGAATCGGACTGACAGTTGGGAGGCACGGCTGAAAACAGAAAATACAACGTTCACTTCCAGGAAAGGAAGCCTGGAAGCTTAGCGGTTATGGTGCAGTTGGTTTGTCAGCCTGGGGACTCCATGTGCCGCAAGAGCTTTCTGTGCTGGCACCTTTGGTTTGAGAGAAATCATGGTCCGTATGCAATTTTGGGAGTCAGGCTGGCAGTTGGGAGGCAGGTCTGAAAACAGGACACAAAAGCACTTCTCCACA
>NW_020891492.1:914-1375 GCF_003945725.1 Corapipo altera
TAAGGGCAGGAAAGAATGCCTGGAATCTTTGGCTTTGTGGTGTACTTGGTGGGTCAGGGTGGGCACTCTGTGGGCAGCAAGTGCTTTCTGTTCTGTTGCCTTTGGTGTGGAAGGAATCTTTGTTTGTATGTAATTTTGGGAGTCGTTCTGTCAGTGGGGAGGTAGGTCTTAAAAAAGGAAACAACAACCCTTCTCCCCAGGAAAGGACACCTGGAAACTTTGGCCTGGTTGTGCGGTTAGTGTGTCTCCCTGGGGACTCCATGGGCAGCAAGAACTTTCTGTGCTGGCACCTTTGTTGTGGGAGGAATCTCTTCCGTATGCAATTTTGGATGTAGGGCTGGCATTTGGGAGGCAAGGTTGAAAACAGGAAACAGCAACCCTTATCCTCTGGAAAGAAAGCCTGCAAGCTTTGGCTTTGTGGTCCAATTGGTTGACCAGGCTGGGCACTCCATGAGCAGCAC
>NW_020891493.1:0-1375 GCF_003945725.1 Corapipo altera
AAGGAGGACTTGCAAGTTCCATAACCCGAATTTTACACAGACCAAAGTTGTTTTTATCCCTCTTCCCAGCCAACCAACTTACTGCTGCTGGCAAGGAAAATGTTAGAAGGACATTTTTAAATGCAGGTCTTGCTGGGGTTGACTTGCAATTTGCAGCTTTGCCACTTCTCACTGCTTCACCTCAGCTTTCAGTGGGCTGGAAAATGCAGACCCAGAGGTTCAGCATGACAGACAGTGACACAGTGATAACCCTGTCCCATCATTCCATGCCATTCCTGCCCAGCCTGCCCCAGTGGGGACCCAGTTGGTGAGGAGAAGTGGACAAGGCCTCTCTTTTTCTATTTTTCATGGGTGTTTTTCTCTCCATCCTGCTCACAGGTCCTACTGTAGCCCACCAGCAGGTCTGCTGCAGATCTGAACAGCAGGTGCCTCAGGTACCAGGACAGTCCTAAAAGACATTGTTTCCTTCAGACAAGTGGTTTGTACCAGACACCTCCTTGTTCCTGCACTCGGCCTTGTCACTGCTGCCAGAACAGACCCCAGCACTCCAACAAGCAAGGTCTCTGCACAGCACAGGAACAACCGAAAGAGGCAGAAAACAAACTCCTGGATCTGGTTCACTGTGTCCTTCAGCACTTCAGACATTGCAAACAACTGTGCCAAAAGCTGAATTGGAAGGGGAGGAGGCTCAGAGCCACCATCTCCTGTAAGCTGTTAAAAAAGACTGAACCCTTTGCAGACATGAAGGGCTTCCCGAAGCTCCTTCATCTTCCCATATTTGTGCACAGTGATGGTTTTGTTCTTTTCCTGAGCCTTCCTGCTCAGCTCTACACAGCTCCCCCAAAGTATCTGGGGGCCTTCTTTCCCTAAGCCTGCTATTGGAGAAAAACCTCAGAAAAACTCGTCCCACTTTACTCGTAGTTTCTACCAGATCAAAGGATCTCAGTTTTTCAGGAAAGGATCCCAATGAAGAAACAAGGGCTAAAGAATATCCATATCCACAGTTAAAACTTGTGGTGGGCTGGGGGCGGGGAGCGGTCCCTGCTCTTCCTGGCGGTGCAGGGAGAGCGGCTCCGGCGGGCAGAGTTCTCCCCAGTCCATGTGCGCCCGGCGACAAACCCTCCGTGCGCCCCGCGGGGAACAGCAAAGTTCCCGGGGCCGACCCCGCGCACTCGGCACGGGCGGGGACCAAAAGCTCGCCCGGGCCCTGATCGAGGCCTCAAAGCCCCGCCCACAGCTCATGAATATGCAGCAGGGCGGGACATTTGCATCCCCCGGGACGGCCCATTGGTGGGGCGGCGGCCAATCAGGCGCCAGGGGCAGAGGGTGGGGGCGGGGCAGCGGCCTTGGAACAAAGCCTTGGAAATCTTTGATC
>NW_020891494.1:0-1374 GCF_003945725.1 Corapipo altera
GGGGGTACAGACAATCTGGTCAGATCAATCCTGGGGAGACATGGGGGGTACAGATCACTGGGGGACCCCAAAATCCCACACATACACCCAAGGGGTGTGCACCTTCTGCACAAACCATCCTGGGGGGACACGGGGGCACAGAGGGTCAGGGGACCCCCAAAATCCCACACATACACCCAGGCAGTATGGATGTTCTGGACAGACCATCCTGGGGGGATACAGAGCATTGGGGGACCCCAAAATCCACCCACACACCCCCCAGGACCCCCCCACACCCAGGGGTACAGACATCCTGGTCAGACCCATCCTGAGGGGGCACAGGGGCACAGAGGGTCAGGGGACCCCCAAAATCCCCCACCCACACCCAGGGGGTACAGACAACCTGGACAAACCCATCCTGGGGGCACAGGGGGGACACAGAGAGGGGGAGACCCCCAAAATCCCACCCACACCCAAGGGCTGTGCACGTTCTGCACAAACCATCCTCAGGGGACACAGACAATTGGGAGACCCCAAAATCCACCCCCACAACCCCTAGGACCCCATCCACACTTAGGGGGTACAGACAACCTGGCCAGACCCATCCTGAGGGCACAAGGGGGGCACAGAGGGTCAGGGGACCCCCAAAATCCCACACATACACCCAGGGGGTGTGGACATCCTGGCCAGACCCATTCTGGGGGGACACACAGGGGGTACAGAGGGTCAGGGGACCCCAAAATCCACCCACACACCACCCAGGACCCACCCGCACCCAGGGGGTGTGGACATCCTGGCCTGACCCATCCTGGGGGGACACGGGGGGCACAGAGGGTCAGGGGACCCCCAAAATCCCACACAGACACCCAAGGGGTGGGCACCTTCTGCACAAACCATCCTGGGGGGACACAGAGCATTGGGGGACCCCAAAATCCCACACACCCCCCCCCCAGGACCCCACCCGCACCCGGGGGGTACAGACAACCTGGTCAGACCCATCCTGGAGGGATACGGGGGGTACAGAGGGTCAGGGGACCCCCAAAATCCCACATCCACACCCAGGGGGTACAGACATCCTGGCCAGACCCATCCTGGGGGGACACAGAGGGTACAGATCACCGGGGGACCCCAAAATCCCACACCCACACCCAGGGGGTGTGAACGTTCTGCACAAACCATCTTGGGGGAAAATGGGGGTACAGGTCATTGGGGGACCCCAAAATCCACCCCACACACATGAGGGGTGTGCATGTCCTGCACAAACCATCCTGGGGGGACACAGAGCATTGGGGGACCCCAAAATCACACACCCACCCCCAAGGGGTGTGCACGTCCTGCACAAAGCCATCCTGGGGGGAAATGGGGGGTACAGAGGGTCAGGGGACCCCAAAATCC
>NW_020891495.1:0-1374 GCF_003945725.1 Corapipo altera
ACATGGATTAGATCCCACTCCAGTCATTCCAGGGATAAAAAACATGGATTAGATCCCATTCCAACCATTCCCAGAGACACAGAGCATGGATCACATCCCTCCTTTTCCCTGTCCCACTCCAGCCATTCCCAGGGACACAGGGCATGGATCAAATCCCACTCCAGCCATTCCCAGGGACACAGGACATGGATCAGATCCCACTCCAGCCATTCCCAGGGACACAGAGCATGGATTAGATTCCTCCTTTTCCCTGTCCCCCTCTTGTCATTCCCAGGGACACAGGACATGGATCAGATCCCAATCCAACCATTCCCAGGAACACAGGACATGGATCAGATCCCACTCCAGCCATTCCCCGGGATAAAAAACATGGATCAGATCCCACTGCAGCAATTCCCAAGATCACAGACCATGGATTAGATCCCACTCCAGCCATTCCCAGGGATAAAAGACATGGATCAGATCCCACTCCAGTCATTCCCAGGATAACAGGACATGGATTAGATCCCACTCCAGCCATTCCCAGGGATAAAAAACATGGATTAGATCCCACTGCAGCCATTCCCAGGGACAAAAGACAGGAATTAGATCCCACTCCAGCCATTCCCAAGGACACAGAGCATGGATCACATCCCTCCTTTTCCCTGTCCCCCTATTGTCATTCCCAGGGACACAGGACATGGATCAGATCCCATTCCTGTCATTCCAATGGATACAGGGCATGGATTAGATCCCACTCCAACCATTCCCAGGAATACAGGCCATGGATCAGATCCCACTCCAGCCATTCCAGGGACACAGGACATGGATCAGATCCCACTCCAACCATTCCCAGGGATATGAGACATGGATCAGATCCCACTCCTGCCATTCCAGGGACACAGGACATGGATTTGACCCCTTCCTGTCATTCCAAGGACACAGGACATGGATTAGATCCCACTCCTGTCATTCCCAGGGACAAAAGACAGGAATTAGATCCCACTCCAGCCATTCCATGGACACAGGACATGGATTAGATCCCACTCCTGTAATTCCCAGGGACACAGGACATGGATTTGACCCCCTCCTGTCATTCCCAACAACACAGAGCATGGATTAGATCCCACTCCTGTAATTCCCAGGGATAAAAGACATGGATCAGATCCCACTCCAGTCATTCCATGGACACAGAGCATGGATTAGATTCCTCCTTTTCCCTGTCCCCCTCTTTTCATTCCCAGGGACACAGGACATGAATCAGATCCCACTCCAGCCATTCCCAGGATAACAGGACATGGATCAGATCCCACTCCAGCCATTCCCAGGGATAAAGGACATGGATTAGATCCCACTCCAGTCATTCCAGGGATAAAAAACATGGATTAGATCCCA
>NW_020891496.1:0-322 GCF_003945725.1 Corapipo altera
CCCCACATTGCTGAGCATCGTCCCCAAACTGCTGGGCTTTGTCCCCACATTGCTGAGCATCGACCCCAAATTGTTGGACTTTGTCCCCACATTGCTGAGCATCTACCCCAAATGTCTGGGCTTTGTCCCCACATTGCTGGACTTTGTCCCCAAATTGCTGAGTGTTGTCCCCAAATTTCTGGACTTTGTCCCCACATTGTTGGACTTTGTCCCCACATTACTGGGCATTGTCCTCACAGTGCCAAGCATCCACCCCCGCCCCCAAACCGCTGGTGTTTGTCCCCAGAGGGCTGACCTTTGTCCCCAGATGCCCAATCTTTGT
>NW_020891496.1:332-826 GCF_003945725.1 Corapipo altera
CCCCAGAGGGCTGACCTTTGTCCCCAGATGCCCAATCTTTGTCCCCACAGGGCTGACCTTTGTCCCCAGCTGCCCTGCCCTCCCCTCACCGTGCCCTGTCCCCCCCAGGCCTACCTGTGGGATTCCTACCAGCGGGTGCAGCAGCAGCTCCTCAAGCGCCAGCCCCTGGACTCCCCCACCGTGCCCACCCTGCCCACGGGGCACAGACCCCTCTCCCGGGCACAGTCCTCCCCTGCCACCGCCACCGTGTCCCTGCCTGCCCAGGACAGCGCCAAGGGCCTGGCCCTGCCCGTGCAGGAGCCGCCGGCAAAGCCACACTTCACCACAGGTACCGGGGCCAGCGGGGTGGGCACAGGAGCTGGGGGGCACTCGGGGTGGGCACAGGAGCTGGGGGGCACTCGGGGTGGGCACAGGAGCTGGGGGGCACTCAGGGTGGGCACAGGAGCTGGGGGGCACTTGAGGTGGGCACAGGAGCTGGGGGGCACTTGAGGTGG
>NW_020891496.1:926-1374 GCF_003945725.1 Corapipo altera
CCCTGCCCAATTCAGGCACAGAGCTGGGTCAGGGGCAGTGCTGGGGGTCCTGCCCAGCCCCTGGCAGGAGCTGGGTCAGGGGAAGCCCTGGTGCCCTGCCCAGCCTGGGCACAGCAGCTCTCTGTGGGTTGGGGGCAGTGCTGGTGTCCTGCCCAGCCCGGGCACAGAGTTGGGTCAGGGGCATGCCTGGGTTGGGGGCAGCCCTGGGTGCCCTGCCCATCCTGGGCACAGAGCTGGGTCGGGGGCAGCACTGGGTGTCAATTGGGGGCAGCCCTGGGTGCCCTGCCCATCCTGGGCACAGAGCTGGGTCGGGGGCAGCACTGGGTGTCAATTGGGGGCAGCCCTGGGTGCCCTGCCCATCCTGGGCACAGAGCTGGGTCGGGGGCAGCACTGGGTGTCAATTGGGGGCAGCCCTGGGTGCCCTGCCCATCCTGGGCACAGAGCTGGG
>NW_020891497.1:0-1374 GCF_003945725.1 Corapipo altera
AGGTTGTCCAATGCATGAGGGAGGTGTGTTTTGGGCAATGACACTGCGTATGCACCTGAGAGAGCTGAATGAGAGGAGCAGTGGGCAAATGAGTAGGCAAAAGCTTGTCGTTCTGTTCTGAACTTCTTTCCTTGCTGTGTAGTACCCCTCTAAAGCAACAGACTGAATTGATTTGGGGAGGTGAAAGACTAATGGAACCCCTGTTGCTCTAGCTTTAGAGGAAGTATTAAGTTGGAGTTCCTTTGCAAATGATTGAGACTATCCCAACTGGGTTTAATGTAGTCCATTCCCTGTGGTGTAAATCTTTCACCAGAACAATCACAGTGTCTGGCCAAAGTTTACAAGCTGCACTGCATTTATTAGAGACAAAAATAGTATGGAAGAAATCTGCCTTGAAACAACGAAATGCTTAAATACACAGTTTACCAGCTCCTGCCCACCTCTGCAACAGGTTCTTGGCTATCAGGGTCTGCAGATCTAACAGATTTTTGTTCTTGATTAAAGATTTTTTTCAACTCACATCAGAGCTCATCTGGTACAGATTTTCCTCCAGATTCTTCAGGTGGCTTCAGGCCACCAGCAAGGATGGCCACTTTCTATTTTTCCTTAAAGTCCTGTTACTCACGTCAGAGCTTTATAGCAACTCTGCTCCCAGAACCTGGGGTTAGTCTAGATCACACCACATAGGACCGATGGAACTTCCTGGCCATTAGATCTTGTCCCATGTTGCAAACACTACCGCATCAGTTTACTCTTTTTGGAAATGTGAAGAGCTCCATCCTAACGGTAATTATTGTTTCTGTCCTGTTACCTCTACTGAAAGTACTTTTCAAATAATAGATTTTCTTACGTTTAAAAATCATCTCATTTTTAGCTTAAATGTATTAATAGGCAGCTCATACCCATTTGCTTTTGAAGAAAATGTCCGTGATGCACTTAGCCGCGGTAAGGCAAGTTTTCACACATGTTCCCAACAAGAGCCCCTGGCATTGCTTCGCTCCCACGGATTCACACCAGCCTCACCGGGAAAGGACGGGTGCTCTGGCTGTGCGAAGGGACGGGGTTTCGGTACGGATGGGAGCTCGGCATTCGGGGTGTAGTACTGCTGGGAATGTGGGTTGTGGGTGGGTGCACAGGGTAGCCGGCAAGTGAAGGCACCGGGGGTAGCCGCGGCTGACTTGGGGTGGGCGCTCCGGCCATGGCGTGGATGGGGACGCGGGACAAGGGGCTGGCTGCGGTCGGTGGGTATGGCAGTACGTCTGGGTGTTTTGGGCAAGGGAATAATGGGCCGCTCTCAGCGTCAGGGCATGCAAAGAACGTGGGGGGGGCAGAGGTGGGCACGGAGGGATGGTGGGGGGCTGGACTGCCTTGGCG
>NW_020891498.1:0-682 GCF_003945725.1 Corapipo altera
CCAGGTGCTGGTCTGTGTCCCGGGGGGTCCCCCCTGCCCCGGGGGGGTCCCGGGCCCCTCGGGGGGGTCGTCGGGGCTGGATTTGACCTCGGAGGGTCCCGGGCTGGACGAGCAGCGGGGGCGGCTGCTCTGGGTGCGGGGGCTGAGCCGCGTCCAGACACAGGTGACCCCTGACCTCTGACCCCGACCTGTGATCCCAATCCGTGACCCTGACCCCAACCCCTGACCTCTGACCCCTGATCCGTGACCCCGACCCCAATTCCTCATCCCTGACCCCGATTCCTGACCTGTGACCCCAATCCATGACCCCTGACCCCATCCCATATCCAGTCCATGACCCCTGACTGCAACGTGACCCCTGACCCCGACCTGTGACCCCAAGCCTTGACCCTTGACCTCTGACCCATGACCCCTGAACCCCAACTAATGACCCCAATCTGTGATCTCTGACCCCAATCCATGACCTCTGACCCCGATCCCTGACCCCAGTGACCCCTGACCCCCAGCCCTGACCCCTGACCCCGATCTCTGACCCCTGACCCCAATTCGTGGAGTTTGGGGTGGGGGTCTCCAGTGTGTGTGGGGGGGAATTGGGGGCACCTGGGGGTTGGGGGAGGGGGTCCCTTAATGGGGGGGGCGGGGCCATGAGGAGGAGTTGGGGGGTCCCTGGGGCTGGGGGGGG
>NW_020891498.1:692-1374 GCF_003945725.1 Corapipo altera
CCAGGTGCTGGTCTGTGTCCCGGGGGGTCCCCCCTGCCCCGGGGGGGTCCCGGGCCCCTCGGGGGGGTCGTCGGGGCTGGATTTGACCTCGGAGGGTCCCGGGCTGGACGAGCAGCGGGGGCGGCTGCTCTGGGTGCGGGGGCTGAGCCGCGTCCAGACACAGGTGACCCCTGACCTCTGACCCCGACCTGTGATCCCAATCCGTGACCCTGACCCCAACCCCTGACCTCTGACCCCTGATCCGTGACCCCGACCCCAATTCCTCATCCCTGACCCCGATTCCTGACCTGTGACCCCAATCCATGACCCCTGACCCCATCCCATATCCAGTCCATGACCCCTGACTGCAACGTGACCCCTGACCCCGACCTGTGACCCCAAGCCTTGACCCTTGACCTCTGACCCATGACCCCTGAACCCCAACTAATGACCCCAATCTGTGATCTCTGACCCCAATCCATGACCTCTGACCCCGATCCCTGACCCCAGTGACCCCTGACCCCCAGCCCTGACCCCTGACCCCGATCTCTGACCCCTGACCCCAATTCGTGGAGTTTGGGGTGGGGGTCTCCAGTGTGTGTGGGGGGGAATTGGGGGCACCTGGGGGTTGGGGGAGGGGGTCCCTTAATGGGGGGGGCGGGGCCATGAGGAGGAGTTGGGGGGTCCCTGGGGCTGGGGGGGG
>NW_020891499.1:0-1374 GCF_003945725.1 Corapipo altera
TTCAAAGCCATTACCCCATGTTCTGTCACTACAGCCCTTGGTAAAACATATCCCTGTGACTATCTTAGACCATGTTTTCATCTGCAGACACCTTGGAGAGTGCTCAGAGATGTCCCAGAAAGGGGTTTGGAGGTCTCAAGCATATGACCACTCCACAGGGGCAAAGGAGTGGTGGGTTCAGTGGAGTGCAGACAGAGGACAGCAGAGAAGAACCCCGGGAGTGCTTGAAGAGTCGCTTCAGAGAGGGTGGATGCTTTTGTTGTAGCATAAAACAGCACGAGAAAGAAAGAATTAATGCCAAGTGCAGCTGGGGAGGTCCAGGTTGGCATGAGGAAAAAAAAAAATTTTACTCCAAGGGCAGTGATGTGCTGCAACACATCACCCAGAAGAAGTCTGGGTGAGCCCATGGCTTTGTGTGTGCAGGAAGAGCCAGGGAGGACACAGAGATGTCAGTGCAGGAAGGTGCCAGCCAGGTGGGGCAGCCGGGGGGATGACGACAGCCTGCAGGGAAAGGGGCAGGGCATGGACACCGTAGGACAGCCTGGGCTGGAGAGGAGACAGGGATGGGGAGAAGCTGAAAGGCCCTGACACAGCCACCTTGTGCAGGCCTTTGGCCATGGCTGCTGTCTGTGCCCCTGATGCCAGGAGGAGGGGAGTGGCCCTTGCAGCCCTGGGGCCTCCTGGCCTCCTTGTCCCTGCTCAGTAGCCTGGCAGGTGCCACCCCATGGTCCTGCCCTTGGCATTGCACATCCCACATCCCAGTGCCCCAGGAAGAGCCCTGAGGAATGAGGCAGGGACAGGATCGGCCTTCCCAGGGGCTGGGGGTCAGGACTTGGTCCTCTGGATTAAGGAAACAAGTCAAGGTTTCTTCAGCATCGGAGCCACTTTTCCCTTACTTGTCCATCCTTGTCATCACTGTCTGCAGTTTTCTGTTCCAACTGGAATCTGGGGACACGTTCTCACTCTTGTCCCTCAGTGAGACCCATTAACAGTATATGAAACTTTAGTCTTTCAAACTCATTTTGAGTTCTTGAGAAGTTGTTTGAACTTCCTCTCAGGGACTGAGTCTCATGTAAACAACAATGTCCCCTGAGGGTCATGAAGTCCCTGGGGCTGTTGCTGTGCTGCTGAACTGGGTCAGGCTCCTGGCACACAGGGAGCTCCTGGTAAGCAAGAAGAGCTTCAAAGAGACAGCTCTGCTGGTGAGCAGCTCCTCTGCACAGCCCAGCAGGGCTGAGGGCACTGCCTGCAGCACCCAGGGCACAGGAGAGAAGGCAGAGAGATGAGAGGCAGCCTGGGCTGGGAGGTGACTGAGCTCTCACTACAGGAGAAACCTTCCCAGGATTTGAAGGAAGAATTCTCTGGCTGTAGGAA